>NC_142753.1:7508557-7808557 GCF_051943395.1 Hippocampus bargibanti | reverse complement strand
ATGCGGGAATGGCAGCGAAAGAGCTAATAAAACGCAGTAGGGGGGAGACGGTCAAAACCTAAATGGCTCATTGAGCGATCATCTCATGCGTAATTCCTTCTGAGAGGTGCATAAACGGCTGATAAAAACGTTGACGCTTTTCTATGTGCGAATGCAACAGTTGGTCACGCTGACGAGCGCACGTACGTCGTATTAACCGGAGGTGTTGGAAAACAACGCGATTCTATTAGCGTCCTCGTCTTCTTGTAACTGAGCCGCGAGTGGCAGTTGGCGCTCAAAACATCCCAAGTAGCGGCTTGTCCAATGAAATTCATTCACAACTGAGTGAATCATACTTGAGTATTCACAAGCTTTTTTTTCACACCCCCCCCCCCCCCTGCTGAAAATTTCAAACGTCAGCAGGGACTCGCTAAATGATGACTCACTCGTACTGAGTGTCTAAAGCGTCGACGTGACGATTCGGCCTTCAAAATGGATGTAATAATGATAATAATAATAATAATAATAATAATAATAATAATAATAATAATAATAATAAATTTCATTTATAAGTGCCTTTCAAAACTCAAGGATACTTAATTGAAAGGTGCTTATAAATTAAATGTATGATTATTATTATTATTAAGTCACAAGATATTTTTTTCTGCGGGTGAGCAGCGGCAGCCACTCGCGCCAGCGTTCACTCAACCCGGAAGTAACATAAAGTAAACACAAAAAAAACCCTGAAATAAATAATATGACAACACAAAGACACAGAGAGTCATTCATTCTTCAGCACTTTCTGTACCCTCTTTGTGACATGAAGCAGTTCTAGATGAAATAGGAGAGGATCAAAGCATCCTTTTCAGCAGTGGATCAGGATCCACTGCTAAAAAGGATGCTTTGATCCTCTGGAATGTGCACGTCTACTACAAGCTAAATGTTGAAAGCAAACACGCAGTCAAAAGTCTTTTATCAAAAAATAGACAAGGGCACGGAAAATCCTACTGGACCCTCAACACCCTGCTCACCACCTTTTCCAGCGACTCCCCTCAGGCAGGCACTACTGATCCAAAGCAAATCCATACTAATTTGTCATGTCTTTTGTATGATGATACTAATGCAGCGTGCTCTACCGGAGACAAATTCCTAGTTTGTTCTACGTATTTGACCAATAAAGATTCTGATTTTGACAAAACTAAATCCAAAGATTGATGTTGATTTTCGGCTTGATCGAGCCGAGGTGCTCACGTTCGCCTTAGTCACATCATCGCAGCGCTGAAGCGCTTGTTTATCTCGCTTTGATTTGAGGTCAATTTAGAATGACCTCAAATTCACTTCAAAAGTTCACTTTTTACTATGTGACATTTCTGAAATAAAATTGTATTTCAATTTTATCTATCAGCTGTGTTATTTTGTGAATCCCGCGCCAGCTTTTACGTCGACGCTAGAACCGCATGTAAGAAACGAGGTCAGCAGTCTACACACTATTTACTTCCACCTGGGTTCAAAGCTGTTGCTATAGTAACTCCACCATATGATGAAAACCGCATTACGACCACTGATCCTAATCCATCAAATCAAAAGTTGGGACCAGCGGGGAGCCAGAAGTGGGATCGGACCGATGAGAGGGCGGAAGCTCGGTAGCCTTTTTGACAGGCATTGAGGACATTTAACGAGGGAGAAAAAGCAGAGGAGGGAGGGGGGGGGCGGCACGGAAATGGACAAGGCTATTTCGGAACAGGGGTAACAACAGCACTTACAGACAATTTAAAATGGCCGCTTTTTGTTTACATCCGCTCTTAGTGACAACGTATGAGCGATGACATCGGCCGGCCAACGAGGTCAGATGTCAACAAGGTGACCAAGCTGATTCGTCATGGTCCCGTTCAATCAAATACAGTGATACCTTGGCTTACGAACTTAATTTGTTCCCAGACAGATTGTGTAAGGCAAAAAGTGTGTACCCCAAAAATTAATTTCCCATAGGAAATCATTAAAATGAGAATAATCCGTTCCCAGCTCCCCATAAAACATAATTTTCTACTTTCTAATTTTCTAAGCCTTAAAACTACACAAAATATACCTTATTTTATGTATAATAAATGTGCTATGGTATTATAATTAAAGAAACAAACTGTACTGTATAATCAAGTCGTTTTATTTACCTTTGTGATGGTCGTTGATGGCTTGATGGAATGCAGTGGCTGGTTTTATCAGCATTAAACACTTGATGAGGAACGTAGCGTTCTTCTTTCACCATCTTGAGGAATGATCCCTTGTAGGTGCTTTCTCTGTGATAATTTTATCTAGTTCCTCATCAATTGTGTTCTGTTTAGCTGGGTTGATAGCTTTTTGCAAGTGTACAGATGGCTTGTGCGGGATGTTTGTGGAGCCTGAATGATGAGATATTTTAACCTTGCAGTCTAGACTCTGCCTTTGAACTAAGTTGAAACTCTCTCACTGTTGTCTGCCTGTCTCTTTAGTGTTTAAACCACCCCCCCTCACTGCTACGTTCTTGACCAATCACGTGGCTTTAACCGAGGACTGGGGGCGGGGAATATAGGACAGTCAGCTGCCATTTTGTTGTTAGAACGAGCTTGTTCGCGAACAACACATCAGTCATTGAGGCAGCTCCGTGTACGAAAAACGTTCGTATGCCAACTTTCATAAATTTAATGTTCGTAAACCAAAAAGTTCGTAAGCCAAGGGGTTCGCAAACCGAGGTATCACTGTAAGAAGACTCACTCTGACGGCACAAAAAAAAAGGGGGGGGGAGGGCCAGAAGATGTCTCAAGTTGATGGAATGACCAAAAATCCCCAAATCACCCTTAAAAAAAACAAGCCCGAGCTCTCAGATCATACCTTAAATCCTGCTTTGAGCTCACTCATACCCCCCTCGCTGCACCTCCAGCTGTCCCAGCAGATGGTCCACAAGTTCAACCCCCCCTCCAAAATCCACATGACTTCCTTGCAAGTATATATGATACAGAATAATGCTGTGAAATGGGCCTTGTGGTTAAATTTAGTCTGAATTGCACCTTGGAACTATTTCCAACAGTGTGCTGACATTCTGGGTAGCGGTGATAAGAAAAACGAGGTGATAGGAAGAGAAAAGGGGCCTGGAGGACACGCGGGGGGCATTCAGGAGAGATTGACACACGATGTGAGGAAAGGACGCGTTTCACCCAGGGAACATGACGCATTTCCAAGTCGCATTTTCAAGCAGCTGCTTCAAACGATGCTTTCGGTGACCCAGTTTTATGCATCGCCGCACTTCGGCTGCCGCGCAAACATTTCACGGGAATAATAATAATAATAATAAAAAAAAATTAAAAAAAATAAAAAATATTAAATAAATAAATAAATAAAAATACAAATAAAAATAAACATATTTACAAAAAATAAATATATTAAATAAATAAGTAAAAATACAAATAAAAATAAAAATACAAATAAAAAATAATAATAATTATTATTATTATTATAACATTCAATTTATGAATGTATGTTGATTTTTTTTTTTCTTGTTCATGTTCCGGGGGAATAAAAGAGAAGACCAACATTTATATTGATGGAGTCCATTTTAGCTAGTCGCCAAAACACCGAATTACAGGATATGTGACTTGCATATCATGGAATAATAACAATAACAATAATAATAATAATAATACATTCAATTTATGAATGTACATTCAATTTTTTTTCATGTTCGGGGGGAAAGAAAGAAGACCAACATTTATATTGTCAGAGTCCATTTTAGCTAGTTGCCAAATTACAGTATATGTGACTTGCATATTATGGGATAATAACAATAATAATAATATTAATAATAAAATAATAATAATAATAACAATTAGATACAATTTATAAGCTCCTTGAGACTTTTGAAAGGTGATTATAAATTGAATGTATTATTATAAAAAAAAAAAAACTTAGAACAAAGACCTATCAGTGCACAGGTCTGGCACCGCCACCTCTGTCCATTCGGGATACATATCGGGCCAGAGTTACCAGCAAAGCTTTAGTTCGCTGACGAAGCTTTTCGGATGAGGAGCAAAAATCCGACACCTTCAAAGAAGTCCAAATGACGGCTGAAGAATCATTTTCATCAATCTAGAGGAGGGTCAAAATACTACATCTGGTTCACGAAGCTTCATTGTCAGTCTTGGTATTGAGTCTCCACTCAAGGATCTCATTTCCTGACATTTCATTCTCCATGCCGCCAACTTTATCTCTCTTTACACTTGGTGGGCTCAGGACCACAACTCAGCGCTGACTTTCGTTTCATAAGCTTTCTTTTGCTGAGCAGCCTTCATCAAGGGTCATGACCTTTCTCCGTTCACCACAGATGGTGCCACAAAAGCAAGCGAGACAGAGAGAGGGGGGTTCTGACACCGACACCCGACTGGAGCCTTCACATCACCGCAATGCAGCTGTCTCAGTGATCCCAAGCAAAAAAAAAACAACAGAATAATGTAAAACTAATAAAATTGCCTCACAAATGGCCTCTAGCCTCCCACTGCACCCCAAAAAAGATATTAAAAAGTCAAACAACCTGGACATGAGCGAGTTAGATCGTTTATGTCGCGGGTGATAATGCTGAAGGCCAAGCAATCAAATGTACAACTGCATTATTTTAGTGCGCAGGGTGAAAATGAAAACAAAACGCAGGCGCATCCGCGAGATGAATGCGGCGGCGGCCTTGTAATAACATTGAAAAAAACGGCAGTCACGGATGTGATAAATGCCACCGTGTCGCTTTCCTTCCCGCGGCGGGATTTCGCAACAGGTGCGCCAGTACAGACGACGACGACGACGACGACCCGATGACAGTGATGAATGCCAAGAATATGATTTGCATATGACATGACCTTCATCGATTTTTTGGAAGCCTTTGAAGAGGAAGAGAGGAAATAATTTTGAGTTTCAAAGTGTGGCATCCGTTAGCGTAGCCTCGCAATGTTTTTGAAGAAAAGTACAGTGATACCTCAGTTTACGAACCCCTTGGCTTACGAACTTTTCGGTTCACGAATGTTAAATTTATGAAAACTTTACCTTGACATACAAACTATTTTTTGTGATACACACGGAGCTGCCACAATGAGTGATGTGTCGTTCGCGAACAAGCCCGTTCTCCTAAAAGAAAATGGCAGCCGGCTTGTTTTGGTTCTCTATTCCCCGCCCCCATTCGTCGGTTCAAGCCACGTGATTGGTCAAGAATGCAGCAGTGAGGGGAGGTGGTTTAAACATTAAAGAGACAGGCAAACAACAGAGAGAGAGAGAGTGACTAAATTGATAGAAAACAGTGAAACTGGAGGTGGAAGTGGACTCGTTTCAACTTTGATCATTCTAAGGATAATTCAACCCAGCTAAACAGAACACAATTGATGAGGAACTATGTAAAATTATCGCAGGGAAAGCACCTACAAGGGATCGATCATTCCTCAAGATGGTGAAAGAAGAAGGCTACGTTCCTCATCAAGTGGTTAATGCTGAGGAAACCAGCCGCTCCATTCCATCAAGCCATCAACGACCATCACAAAGGTAAATAAAACGACTATTGTACAGTTTCTTTCTTTAATTATAATACCATAGCATATTTATTATACATAAAATAAGATATCTTTTATGTAGTTTTAAGGCTCAGAAAATTGGAAAGTAGAAAATTATCTTTTATGGGGACCAGGAAGCAGATTATTCTCATTTTAATGGTTTCTTATGAGAAATTACTTTTTGGGATACACACTTGTAATTTCCCCTGCACCTAAAGTATCACTGACCGTGTAAAGTGGTCCACCAACGTTCCCACCAGCTCACCCACACGGTCCCGGTTAGGACAGAGTTCCCCAGATTGGAGACACAGCAGAACGTCGTCCTGTGAGGAGGTGTGTAGCGCCACCATCTGGTCAACCCCGCTGGTCACGCTCAGTCCTGTTAGCTGTGAATATCAACAAGAAACCCATGTGAGCTTTTTCTGAGATGTTTCTATTGGTGAATTTTGTTCCCAGAGATTCCCAAATTTGTTCGAGTTTTGGTTTTTCTTGCAGGGGGTGCCGATAAAGCGCTGGTCAGACCTCTGGCAATGTTTTTCCCTTCCACGAGGGGGCCATTTGTTAGTGGTTAGCCAGAGGTTAAACGGCATCATCGGGCAGCGGCAATAGAGGGGCTAAAGAGAGTCGCCATTAGGCACCGTTGTTCATACTGAGGGCTGAGAGTCTTATCCAGGTCAGACGCTAAGAGAATAAATCACGTGAAGTAGACCGCTGGTCTATCACTCCGTCCGTAGCGAGCGCTGAATTATCTGTTTGTCGATTTTTAACCGAGCAGCAACCATCATCGACAATCACTACATTTTGCCACATCCAATATGGAAGGCATGTTGACGTGTGGGTCACCGCATGTTGACGACTTACGGTGTCCAAGGGAATTCTCTTAAGGACCTTGAATTGTTTCTTTGGCTCTAATTTGTAGAAGCAATTGTCTGTGACGAGGACGCCGCGGTCGGTGCTCTTGTTGAACCGATTCACCTATGAGAGAGCACAAGGAGGGGAAAAAAAGGATTACGGTTTATAATTTTAGGCTTTTTTTCAATTACTCACAGGATGTTTCCAGCTATGGAAAACAGTTGCGAACGTTCGGCTCATTGGACAGAAATGAAAAAAGTACAGTAAAGTCTCGTTATATCTATATTCAAGGGAGTCCGAAAAAATATCGATATAACCGGGACTATCGATATATCCGACCCTGTTTGCATGTAATTTTCTCCGTGCGTGCATAGAAATAGTATCGATATAACCGGGAATATCGATATATCCGATATCGATATAACGAGACTTTACTGTATTAAAGAAATCATCTGAATTTTAAAGCGTTAACTCCGCCGGCCTCCATATGTAAAAATAGCAATTAGCAAACACTGGGAGATGCTATAAAAGCACATTCGTCCCAATCACAATTATTTCTCTATTTTCATCGTGGTATTTACGAGAAAAAGAGTAAAACATTTCCTGTAGTTTTCACAGTGTAAAAAAGAAAACGAAAAGAAAAGTTCTTGAATCTTTTCACAGTGATAGCGAGTGAGCACGTTTTCATTTGCGGGTATTTCCCATGTGATTCACCTTCCTACAGAAGCCCGAGAAAAGGACTTGACTGTACTCGTCTTTGTTCCTCAGCTCCCTGGAGAAGCGTGCAAAGCCGGAACTGGATCGAGGGCAGTCTCGCACCTGCGGGGGATCAAAGCGTTGTATTATTGCTGTTGCATAGATTAGATGGGTTCTCACTCGGGAATAGCGGGTAGTGTATACAACACAAGACAATATATATTGATTTATATAGAAACGTGACAATGGTTTTTTTTTTGCTTAGTGGGACATAGATCTGATGGTCATCTGCATAGCAGTGGAAGGAAATACCATGTTTGCTTAGGATGGAACCCAATGGGAGGAAGTATAGTGAGAAAAAAAGAGGCCCCGAAATTGAGCCCTGCGGAACACCACATAAATGACAGCTGGACATGCGGGTGAAACAAAAAGTGCTACGAGAATTCATCCGCTGAATGCAACTAGAAACAATTAATTTGACCTAAGCGTGACCCTTTTTTTACATACGTCAAATGATGCCTGCTTTGTTCTCTTGAATGCAAACCGTTGCTTTAATAATAATAATAATAATAATAATAATAATACATTTTATTTATAAGCACCTTCCAAAACTCTCAAGGTCACATTACAGTCACGGGATATTTTTTTTCTGTAGGTGAGCAGCGGTAGCCACACGCGCCAGCGGTCACTCAACCCGGAATAACTCAAATAGTTAGAAAGCTAGCTCGCTAGCTAATAGCTATCTAATAGACAGATAGCTGACAAGATAGCTAATAGATAACTAGTTAGAGAGCCAGATAGCTAATAGACAGCAAATAGATAACAAATAGATAGCTAGCTAGATAGCCAGCCAGATAGCAGCTAGATAGGTAATAGACAGCAAATAGATAGCTAGATAGGTAGCCAGCTAGGTAGCCAGCCAGATAGCCAACCCGATAGCCAGCTAGATAGTTAATACACAGCAAATAGAAAACTAGCTAAGTAGCTAGCTAGGTAGGCAGTTAAGAAGCCAACTAGGTAGCCAGATATCTAATATACAGCAAATAGATAGCAAATGGATAGCTAGCTTTGAATAGCTTTGGAACTTTTGCCCTACTTGTTTACCTCTGTGTACTTGTTCTTTAATAGGCGCATGCTGAATGACACGCATTTATAGGTCTCGGTAGAATTAACTCCAATCACGTGAAGCCGGCGGCGCCGAATGAGACTTTTGAGTCACGAGCCGTCACAAATACATGAAAGGAGTGACTCAGGGACTGTAGTAAAAAGTTGTGCCAGCCATCCCTGAAGGCAACTCGGAAACCCCGTGAACCCGCAAAGAAGATCAGATTAGCTTCTTAAAGATCAGAGGGTGGGATTCGTTGGTCGTCTCACATGCGCTGAGTGGAATTTCATAAACGATTATCGTGGAGTCTTAAAACAGAGCAAGTCATTTAGGTTACATTTAGCAAGTTTATGTGGAGAAAATGTTTAAAAGGCATAGAAAAGGCAATCGATTTGCATCGTCTTTGTCTTTATAGTCACAAGGATGCAGTAAAAGGGCTTGTGGCCAAGGGGAAATTCCAAGACAATCGTCATCTGAGAACATCCATCCATCCGTCCGTCCATCCATTTTCCGTACCGCTTATTCCTCATCAGGGTCACGGGGTGTGCTGGAGCCTATCCCAACTGTCTTCGGGCACGAGGCGGGGGACACCCTGAACTGGTTGCTAGCCAATCGCAGGGTTTTGGTCATTTTCACTCAAATTGCAGGATCCACAGAATATTGAGTTTTAGGACTACATTATGATTCAATGCAGCATACAACTTTCGAAAGAATTCCTAAATGATATGGGTCTGGAGTTATTTGAGATTGAAATGAGGGCAACTGTACAAATCCCACATTAGGAGTCCTTACATTAGCTAGGTAGTCTCTTTCCCAGGCTCTGCTGCAGCCCCAATCTTTCCTCTCTCCGCCAAGAGCAGTCAAAGCGGCCACTTTGGCTCGAATCTCAAACATGTCTGACGGCGGGATTTTCTTCACCATCTGTCTCGCCCACCACCTGAGAAAAAAAGACAATAGACTTTGGTGATGATTTGGAAAGAACCCAATTCCACGAGCGAAATACGACGTTCCTGACCTGCGATGCAGCATAACCGTGATGGTGTGAAACTGGTTCAGAGAGGCAGGCGGAGTCGGCCATTGGACGCTCTTTCCGTAGTCGGCCATGTTTCTGACATTAGCGAAACGTTGCTCCACTTCGCAGAAGTGGGTCTTGACTTTGTAGCGCTTAAAGCAGCCCGTGATGGCATAAATGGCTCTCATTCGCCGACACCTCATACGAGCCAGAGCGCCCCGCCATACCTGGAGACACAGTTAGTGACTCACTGAGCTCCCAATTCACGAGCGAGAGTTCCCTGTTCGCTCATCCGGCTAGGTCGTTAGCAGAAATAAAGGACATGCTAATTTCGCTGTTAGACTTTTACGTAACTCCGTTCCGCATGCTAGCAATGCCAACCTTTTGTAAGAAGAGCACCAAGATGGGGATGAGGGCGGCTCGCTCCTGTTCCAAAGTGAAGAGGGATCGAGGCGTTCGCACAAACAGCTTGGTGTGGCCGTATGCTACGTCGTCCTGGAAACCGTGCTGTTTGACAATGGCTTCCACGGCCTCCCGGTCGGAATCCATCAGGTGGTTGGGCCAAGTGTACTCGCACGTCATTTTATACCTTGAGTAAAATGGTATATGTCAGAAATTGTTTTTTTTTTTTTTTTTTTAATGTGGCAATGATCGTCTCTTACCTCTGCAAGAAGCGAGCGTAAGGTTGCCTGTAGGCGAAACCAGCCCGGCGCACCATGACGTTCTCCAGCAGACCCAAATAGGCCACCTGATGTTGGCAGCGAGCGTCGTCAAACAGCAACGGCGACTTCAGCTCATTTGGCTTGATGCATCTGACGTAATACGGCTCCTGAAGAAAAAATAAATGAAAAGGGTGAGTGCAGAGTTGTTTGTTCATTATTGACTTGCCACTTTGAGCAATGCGCTTTCAAAATAAAGGCTAATTGATGGACAGCGATTGCCAACTGTGAGTCAGAATCAGAATCAGAATCATCTTTATTGCCAAGTATGTAGAACACACAAGGAATTTGTTTCCGGTAGAACACGCTGCACTAGTATCGTTGTCAAAAAAAACTGCTGTGACAATTGACCTGTGGTAGTGCAACACAGCTTATAATAATATTAATAATTTCATTTCTAAGCGCCTTTCAAAACTCTCAAGGTCACTTTACAGTCACAGGATAAAGTTTTTTTTTTTGTGGGTGAGCAGCGGCAGAGGTTTGTACTGTATAACATCTCACTTTTTTCACTCATTCAGGGTTTTTGTCATTGTCACTTGAAATTCCGGGACCACAGAATATTGAGTTTTAGAACGACATAAATATTCAATGCGGCGTAAGAAACCTTAGAATCTCTTCTTTCATCAGAAAAAAAAGAGTTAATTCCTAAATTATATGGGTCTGGGGTTATTTGAGCTTGAAATGAGGGCGGCTGTCCAAAATACAATGCCATACGTACATATTGATTTATATAGCGCTAAATATGGTCCTTGCGGTTTGTGGACAAACAGAGAAGTGGCAAAAGGAGAGAAGTGGCGAAAGGAGGGAGAGCAGATCGTCCAACCTTGCAGGCCAGTTTATCCACCAATGCGACAATGGAGTTTTTGAACAGCGTGGCTGCTGTTAGCGGTCGCTTGGTGACCTCCGTGATGCCGAGTTGACCATCGGGCCACATTTCCTTCATCACTGGGTTGGAACTTTGAAAGAACACAAATGGGAGGTGGGGTTAAATTTACACAAAGTCAAGAGGGAACGGTGATGGCGTGTTTGGCACCTGTGGTACATGAGGCGCTTGAAATCTTGGAAAAGCAGGTCTTTGTTTTTGTCCAAAAAGCCCTCGATGGAATATCTGGCATAGGCGGCGAGAGAGAGAGAGGAAGCGTTAGGAAAAAAAACTTGAGGGCTAAAAGTAGTTCAGATTGGACATGGGCGGCCAGGCTTAAAAAGCGCTTAGACAAGAATCGTGATCAAATTCAAACAAGTGAGACCGAGTAACACAGATTGACCCAGAGAGTCACGTCATTACCTCGTGAGTTATTTCGCTCTCGCTTCCAACTGGCTTTTAAGGATTAAAGCAACATTGCGTAGCAGATTTCCAAAACGGGAATACAACTCATGCTTGGGTTAGCGTAAAAAAAAAAAAAAAAAAAGAAGTGAACTGTACCGTCAACTAATTTAATCTGTCTGCTCCATGCAAAATGTTTGGGTGGCTTTCTGAGCGCATCAGAGGTGAAGATGTCAAAATATGGCACAGATTACATAATATGTTCATCCACAGGGGGAAAGACAGCTGGAGTTAATGCAAAATATATACCGGATTTTCAAAGTCAAAGGCAGCTTTATTGTCAAATATGCTAATATGCATGACATACAGCACAGATGCAATTACTCTCTTCTCGGACCCAGCTTCATTTAAAAAAAAAATCCATATATAAGGCACAGCAGAATATAAGGCGCACCTTTAAAAAATGAAAAATGTTTTCTACATATAATATATAAATATATAGCATTTTCCAAATACAAGGAACACCACATTATAAGGCGCTACAGTAGAGGCTGGTAATATTACTTCACATATAAGGCGCACCTAAGAAGAAGAAATGTTTATATATTTTCGAAAGTTCGCTGACGAAGCCTCTTGGATAGGAGGCGAAACGTCCGAAACCTTCACTTTTGTACAGATGACGGCTGAAGAAACCTTCTCATCGATATTTTCGATTGGCATTGTCATATTGACACACATAAAAAGGAAAAAATATATTCATGAAAAGATATAAAAACAACAAAATGGCGGAAATAAATCTATAATATACATGCTAACCTGAACCAATAATAATCCTGCATTAAACTCATTTATATTGTTCTTCAGTCATTTTTTCAATAACAATGTAAATGATCATATCAAGTAATAATAATAATAATAATAATAACATTTAATTTAAAAAAATACCTTTAACAAATCCTACTTTAGTGTCACACACTGTATAATAAGTCAAACAGGCTATCTCCTTCACTCCAGCATCCCCATCCTGCCCGTTTCCTGATGTGGTCACTCGATATATTATTGTCCTTCCTCTCTCGAGATTGAAAGCATGATATATTCTCAAACAAAATCCACCCCCCATCTGCCCTCTGTGACATTTTGCATCAGTCAACGCATGAAAGAAGGTGAGCAGTTACAGTTAAGGATGGCGAGGCAGAGCTGCGGTCATGGTCAAATAAACATCCACGAGATTGTGGACGTGAAATCCTGCATCAATACGTCATTTAGTATGCCGGTACAGCTGAAACACAAGTCTGATCGTGCTGATTGCACGTGACAATCTCGCTTTTGAATGCTCAACCCTGACGTACGATATTTCATTCAAACTGCACAAACAGTAATAACTCCACTGAAACGTTTCTGTTCCAAAAGCCCTAAACTGACCTCTTAATAGGATCAGATGGATTATGCTCCTGAATCCTGCCTCTTTCTCCAGCCAGGATCGAGCCCGGCCCACAAACACAAGACAAAAAAAATAATCAATAAATACATAAACACAAAATGGGTAACTCACGTGACATCTCCAGCATAGTGGCGGATCCGGAAATGCTTCTGGAAGTCCATGGTTTTGTCGGTCGGGGTGAGCTACACATACAATACATATTGATTTATATAGCGCCTAACAAAGCGCTTAACATGGACAGCTATCAAATACAGAAAATGCACAGGTGATCGAGCGCTCGTGGTGGTCAAAAACAATTTCCCCATAATAAAGGTCAATATAAAACATTTTAAGGTTGAGAAAAAAAGAAAACAAATATATATATACATATATAAAAATATATACAGAATATATGTTTTCGTCTAACCTGAAGGCTGAACAATAGGGAAACTATGCTCTCTAGTGGCAGAAACGCGAAAGTGCACTTACGTTGAGTTGGTTTAAAAAGTCTGTTCCGTCGAATTCGGAAGGTTCATATGGTTTATTTTACATAATATCGGGGATTTCGTTTTTTACTTTTTGTGGGGATTCAATTTATGTGCCTTTGTGTTGTCATATATTTGTTATTTAGTTTTTTTTTTTGTTCTTTTGACTTCAAGATGGCGGCATGAGAGTGGCTGCCTTTCTAGCAGCTCATGTATTTTGTTTTCTACTTCTTTCATTCTTTTCATCTTCCTTTAATAACTTTGTAGTTTTCTCTCTTTCTATTTATAATTGTATTTTATTTATTGCATTCTATTTGTGATTGTATTTTATTTATTACAGTACCTATGGTTGTCTGTGACTGTAAAGTGTCCTTGAGAGCTTTGAAAGGCGCTTAAAATCTAATGTATTATTATTATTATTATTATTATTATTATTATTATTATTATTATTTGCTGCTGTGAAATGTAAATTTCTCCACTGTGAGACTAATAAAGGTAAAAAGGTAAATCCAATTTGAAAAAGTATATTTTGTTACTACAGTAAAGTCTCGTTATATCGATATCCAAGGGAGTCCGGAAAAATATCGATATAACCGGGACTATCGATATATCAGACCCTGTTTGCATGCAATTTTCTCCGCGCGTTCATAGAAATAGTATCGATATAACCGGGACTATCGATATATCCGATATCGATATAACGAGACTTTACTGTACTTGGTGCAAAACGGATTTGACATTTTTCCCCGAGTTTCATTTGTGAACTGAAATTAAAACAATACATATTAGGTAAAATTAAAAAAAAGAATGTCAACAACAATAAAATAGTATTTAAAATCAAACAAATAAACGACAGGCTAACCTACAGAGCAAATGTACAAAACGAAATACAGTATAATAAAATCCAAAACCATTGAACAACATCCACCATTTTGAAGCTCTTCCACCCCTTCATCTCGAACTGCTTCATGTCACAAAGAGGGTACAGCAAGTACTGAAGAAAGAATGACTCTCTGTGTCTTTGTGTTGTCATATTTGTTATTTTTGTTTTTTTTTTCCCAAGATGGCGGCACGTGAACACGCAGCGCCTCCTCTCTATCCCAGCAAATTGCCGTTTTCATGTTTATTATGTTTGTCCAAGTCATTATAAGTGCCTTGCACGCTGGGTCCGAGAGGACATTAATTTCATCTGTGCTGTATGTCATGCATATTAGCATATTTAACAATAAAGCTGACTTTGACTTGACCTTGAGCCCACCCCAATTCAGTTGAGGTTACACTCTCACCTTTCGGGAGGTATAGTGGGGGTGTTGCGCCAATTTGACGTCCATGCTGTCCAGGCACACGGTGTCTGTAACTTTCCCGACAGTGAGACAAGCTTCATCCAGAATGGAGATAAGCCCTTTGTGCTGCTGCTCCACGAGATTGACGATGATTTGGTTGTTGAAGTAATCAATCTGGGTCACCAATGATGAGCGCAAAAAAAAGAAAATAAATAAGTAACAATCACAAATTAATTGGAAAAAAAAAGACAGAGAGACATCAATGCAAGTTGAGTTTACAGTGATACCTCTGTTTTCGACCATAATCCGTTTCAGAAACCTGTTCGAAAACCGATTTGTTCAAAAACCAAAACCGCACTTTTCATTCAAATCAATGTAAAAAATCTTAATCCGTTCAGGCTAGAAAACAACTTTTTAACGATTTCACAGCATAAACCGGATAAAAACTTAATTATAGAGCAGGTCATGTGTAAAATTCCATAAAAACAAACTGTAATGTTTTATTTTCACCAATTTTTAACATCAACATTAAGATCTGCATAAAAAGCTCTCTATCTGTCTGCGTGTTGGCACGTATCCCAGCTGTCTTTGGGCAAACTAACTTTTCAAACCATCCTCTGCTTGCTTTAAAATCATACTATTCAGGAGATTGTAACCAAATATGTTTGCATTTTGGCAAAAATAAAACAACAACAATATTAATGTGCCGGGCAGGAAGTGACGTATAAGGAAGCGGAGGGTAGTCGAGTGATGCATTCAGATGCACTCAGTTTGGCTGAGAACCAAATTTCTGTTGTATACTGGGGCATAAAAAATATGACATTTTTGGTTGAAAACCGAACGGGATGAGAACCGAGACGTTCAAAAACCGAGGTTTGACTGTATTTTCCTTACATCTTGCCATTGGATCCCCTCTCGCTTATATTCGCCTTGTTCCTGTTGGAGGATCAGCTCGATGAAAAGTTGCTGAAGCTTTTCGTTGCAATAGTTGATGCAAAACTGCTCGAAACTAGCCCCAAAAAAAGATGAATAAACACGAGAGGCCGGATAAATTTGAATTTGCCACGACCCTTGAATTGCAAAAAGGACTCCAACCTGTTGTTGTCGAATATTTCAAATCCATAAATATCCAGCACACCGATGACAGTGTTTTTCCCATGTAGCACTGGGTTGTGGCCTTTGACCTCAATGACGTCATTGATGCGGCCGACGATCCACGCGAAAAGTCTCTCGTAGAGAGCCTATAAATTGAGAAAGGCCAAGGTTGATTTAAAGGGCGTGTCAAATAAAAAATTACGAATATTACTATTATTATTATCTCATTCACTGTCATGAACAAATTTCCCATTCACGGGAATTGAAAATATGACAGAGTGCCATTCCCGAACTTGTTAGGGATTTGTTTTTTCATGCTTGGGTGCTGATAAAGCTCTTTTTTTTTTTTTCCACAAGGGGGCAGCATTTCCCTTTTTTTCCATGTTGGCGCTTTGTTCCAGCTTCAGCTGTTTTTAATAAAAATAATAATACATTTCATTTACAAGCGCCTTTCAAAACTCTCAGGGTCACTTGACAGTCACAGGATACGTTTTTCTGTGGGTGAGCAGCGGCAGCCACACGCGCCAGCGTTCACTCAATCCGGAAGTAACTCAAAAAGATAGAAAGCGCGCTAACTAGCTAATAGATAGCCAATCGACAGCCAGCTAGATAGCCAGCGATTAACCAATACAGTATGTAGTATGTATTGCATTGTATTTTGGACAGCCGCCCGTATTTCAAGCTCATATAACTCCAGACCTATATCATTTAGGAATTAACTCTTTTTCTGACGAAAGAAGAGAATCTCCGGTTTCTAACGCTGTATTAAATGTTGATGTAGACCTAAAACTCAATATTCTGTGGGTCCTGGAATTCAAGTGACAATGACAAAAACCCTGGCACTGGAGTGGATACGCACACGTCTGGCAGTGAATGAGTTAAATCAATCCGTCAATATGTGAAGATGACGCACCTTACTAAAAGCATCCCGCCCAAAGCAGGCCTCCTCTTCAGTGTGCCCCTTTTCAATGACGTCACCGCCACCGGTGGCCACAGTGCGGTACAGCAAGCTCTTGATGACATCATCGGAGTCGGTGCCCGTCAATTCTGAGATGTGCTTCACGGCTTCGGGATTTAAAACTTCTACATTCTCACCATCGCTCCCAAATTGGATATTACCCTTAAAAAACAACAATTAAAAAAAGGACGTTTAGAATAGCATTGCACTTGAATTCAGGGCAATTTGGTTCTTATTATACTCACAAGATGCAAGATGGAAGCTAGAATTTGATAAATGGACTGAATTTCCTTTTTGGTGAAGCCGATCACTTCCAGGGCGTAAACGACAGCTTTGTGGCTTGAGAGATCATTGTTGCAAGTCTACGGAAAGAGAAAATGTCCGTTTCTTCATTTGGGTTTGTTTGAATTTCTGACAGATAAAATGAAATTAACTCACAGTAGCTGCCGCTCCCTCTTTGGTGTACACGTAAGCGCTTGGGTCACTTTGCAGGTAACATGAGGACATGGTTTCTTTCGATCCCCCTCGTAAAAACTGAGAGGGCACAACAAATCAAGCGCGCTAGTTATGAATGGGTTCGTACACCGCATGCGACGTTCAGTCGATTTCAATTCCAACAGCCGCTTCTCAGGTTTTGTATGAGGCGTGATGAGACTCCACCTGGTAAAACGAATGGAAGTTCCTCTCTCCTTGCTGCTGGTGAACAACCCGAGACTTGAGTGGGTCATGTGCAAAAGATGGAAAGAAAATGGTTACGGTGGTCCACAAAAGGGTTTAAAATATAACATAAAGGACAACCGATGCCTCCGGACAAGTTGTGTCCATAATTTGTAAAATCACTTCAAATGACTTCTACTGAGGGCATTTTATATATATATACAGTAAAGTCTCGTTATATCGATATCGGATATATCGATAGTCCCGGTTATATCGATACTATTTCTATGCACGCACGGAGAAAATTACATGCAAACAGGGTCGGATATATCGATAGTCCCGGTTATATCGATATTTTTTCAGACTCCCTTGAATATCGATATAACGAGACTTTACTGTATATATATATATATATATATATATATATATATATATATATATATATATATAGCTATATTTTATGTTTTAAGACTCGCGCTGAATATTCAGGAAGTCATGTTTTCGAGTCGGTGACGATTCCTGACGTGACGTCACGTCAGGAACGCCCCTGACTGAGAAAGCGACACACAATGCATTTTGGGTACTTTGCTTGGTACGGAAAACTTGTTTGTTGCGTGTTGATGCCGAAATTAGAAGGAAAACACATAACTAACGCGATGGTGAATCATTGTGTGTTGCACCAAGACTACTATTTGATACTAGTTGACACAAATTCCCAGCAGACAAATCAGTCCATTTCCAAAGAAGCTTGGGCGCCATCTTGTGCATTTTCTGAGTGCTACATTGGAGTCCTGACGGCTCAAATTGATACGCAAGTACTTCTTTAATCGATTGCAAACATGTATGCTTTCCTCTTCAGAACTATTTAAATCATGTTCATAACTAGATGAGTAACAAGAAAGCATCTTCTCCGAATCTGAAGCCATTGTTTTGATTACGAGCAAGGCAAGACGTCCTGGCGTGATGTCATGAACAAGGGGGCGGGACCTTCTGAAACTCAGCATCTCCGGGGTCATTTTAAAGTCGTTTTGGGACACTAACTCATTTTTATTAGTGTTTTGCATTTGACTAAAAATGTTAGCCTGCATGTTTTGGGTATTTCAGATGCTATAAAACGTTCTTCTGATGTCAGTTAGAAAACATGAAAAAATGGTGTCGGTTGTCCTTTAAAGTCTAACAAACCCACGAGCAGCCAATCCTCTCACCTTCTCCAGCAGGTAGTTGTTGATGTGGCCCCCCATGGGGTCGCCATTAAAATTGAAATTGATGTCCATGTACTTGCCAAAACGGCTGGAGTTGTCGTTACGATTCGTCTTGGCATTCCCAAAAGCCTCCAGAACACAGTTGGATTTGAGCAGCACGTTCTTCACACTGTTGGGAGCGACAGCGGGGAGGCAAAAGGGACATTTTAAAAGGGACATAAGCAAAAAGATGGGTATTTTTTTGGTCAAAAATGAAGTGTCGTAACATAAGCAAAGAGATGATGATGGTCCGGAATATTTTGGCAAATGACAAAAATGATCAGCAATTGATTTAACACGAAAAAAGGACCATCCCCTATTTTTGCTTCATTTTCAATAGAGAATATCTGTCGAAATTTAGATAGTCGCACCAATATTGAACTTTGTTTTCTCAACTTGTGCGTATTTGTTGAATTTCCTTTATTTGTTTCTTAACTCATTCACTGCCATTCCTGAATTGAAAATATGGTGTAGAGCGCCATTCCAGAATTTGTTCGGGTTTTGGTTTTCTTGCGGGGTGCAGATAAAGCGCTGGCAATGTTTTTTTCCTTTCCACGAGGGGGCAGCATTTGCCTTTTGTCCATGTTCGTTCTTTGCTCTAGCAGTGCTTTGCTCCAGCTTCAGCTGTTGTTAAAGCGCTATATAAATCAATATGTATTGTATTTTGTAAAGCCGCCCTCATTTCAAGCTCATATAACCCCAGACTCATATAATTTAGGAAGTAACTCTCTTTTTCTGATGAAAGAAGAGAATCTAAGGTTTTTAACGCTGTATTGAATGTTTATGCAGTCCTAAAACTCAATATTCTCTGGGTGCTGGAATTTGAGTGACAATGACAAAAACCCTGGCACTGGAGTGGACACATTTTTGCACACGTCTGGCACTGAATGAGTCTTGTCTTACCTTTCAACGTCTGCCTTTTGACTTGGGTTTGTGATAGCTGCAATGTATTGCATGATGTATTTACTGGCTTCTGTTTTCCCTGCACCACTTTCTCCTATTAAAAAAAAAATCATTGATTAAAAAAGATTGAAAAAGGCACATTTTTTCCAACAGGATTTTACTTGTTTATATCACAAAAAAATAAAAAAAATGCATTAAATAAAATGCATTTGTGTTTACTGTAATGGCTTGTTTTCCCTGCACCACTTTCTCCTATTTAAAAAATGCATTAATAAAAAAAAAATTGAAAAGGCACATTTTCCAACGGGATTTTACTTGTTTATATCACAAAAAAATATATATAAAATGCATTGCTGTAAAATAGATTTGAACTTTTATTCATCTTGCAGGTATGTAACGCTACTTTTCTTCTCCTGATTGCATTTATTTTACTCAAATTGCATGATTTATTTTCTTTGACTCTCATTTGTGGTATACACTTGCAAACCACACCAGGAGCAAAAACCCCTGCGTGGTTTATTTCTTGTATAACAAACTCTTCCGTCAAGAGATGTATTCATTTCGGAACTGACCTGATATGACTATGCAGGTATCTTTGGCTCGTCTTTTCATGACCTTATAAGCGGCATCAGAAACGGCATAGAGGTGAGGTGGGTTTTCATAAAGCTCACGGCCACGGTACGCGTCGATGGCGTCTTTCCCGTAGATGTCCATCTGTTTATACGGGTTCACGGAAACCACCACGTCGCCGATGTAGGTGTAGATCCGACCCTTCTCAAACCTGTTTGCATACAAGAGACCGCATGTTTGTGCATCACCTTTTTTTCACCTCCCAAATACAAAATGAAAATATTAAATTTGTCTCGCCTCAAAAAAATTACATTGAAATAAACTAACAAAAAGGTATGCCTCTATAATTTGGTTCAAATAATCCATTTTTTTAATGTGTAAAGATGCTGGATGTAAATAGCTGAGAGGAAATGGCACAACAGTGAGTGGTGGTAGACACTGAAAGCAGGAAATGAAACTTAGGTCAGAGCCTTGTTAAATCTACTCGCGGGCTCATTGATTACATTTTTTGGGCGAAGAGGCCTTTCACTTCTATTGATTAATCAATGGCTGCATTTGCGTCATTGTGGCATAAACACTACTTTTAGACATTTTTTTATGTGTAATTGTGGTTGTCTGGGATTACGGTAATGCCTATATAAGAGAAAAAAAAGAACCTTGAGGTATATTTTCAACACTTAAAGGACAACCGACATCACTTTTGTTTCCTAACTGAAATCAGAAAAACGGTTTTATAGCATCTAAAATACCCAAAACACGCAGTGTGATATTTTTAGTCAAATGCAAAACACCAATAAAAATGACTTAAAGTGTCCAAAATCTGCAAAAAAAATGAACCCGGAAGTGGCCAATTTCGTGCTTTGTCGCCCTCTTCTGCCTCTTTTGGGTGCAACACGAAGTTTTCAGACCAAACAAGTACAGCAAAATGCATTGATGGAAGGACTGCTACAATGTGTCCTTTTTTCGGTCGGGGGCGTTCCTTCAGTGACGTAGGGTGAGGACTCGTCACCAACACAAAAACAAAACTCCCGGAACATTCAGCATAAGTCTTAAAACGTAAAATATAGCTATGGGCGGTGGAATATTTGTAAAATGCGCTCAGTAGAAGTCATTTGAAGCCATTTTACAAATTAAGGACACAACTTGTCCGGAGACGTCGGATGTCCTTTAAACATAATTTAAAAACTCATCTTACTACTGAAAAAAATGACAAGCAGTCTAAGCCGCTATAAGTTGCACAATGCAGGTTTTTTTAAATACATCTGTAGCTTCCTCTTCCCCACTACAACCAACACATACCTCAATTTGAGATTCTCCATGAATTGATCCATGGTCACCTCATCCAACAGAACAAAGTCTGACTTCCCAAACTCGAGGCCCTCCATCTCCGCCATCCTTTTGCACCGGATTGGACAATTAAAAGTTGAACAAAAAGAAAAAGACGTACAGGGAACAGAAAGTGACGGGGAGAGGTGGGGTGGAGAAAAAAAAGAGAAGTATGGCTGACTTTTAGACAGTGAGTGATGGAGGCGTGGTTTTAGTCATGCAGAGCAGCCCACGAGCGGCAGCATGTCATCCTGCCAGTCAGCCTGTTGCCTCAATACACACCTGCATGAATATATAAATAGCGGGAGGTTACTTCTGAATACTCCTCTGTGCTTTCTCTTCCTGAAAAGCGGCATAATTGTCACTATCAGATGAGTTTCATGAAAGAGTTTTTGTGTATGTGTTTTTTCTTGTGTGACTGAAAGTCTAAATGATGTACCGGTACGTGGTGAGGCTTTTCTGAGAATGATGACGTAGCAAATATTGGCAGGAGACCTGTACAAAATTGTCAAGTAAATTTATCACGGCAATGTGATTTTGCATTGGGAAAATCTTGCAGGACATCACTGGAAAAAATGTAACAAAAGGTCAAGGTGTTAAAGGTAAAGTTAAAAAAAAGTGCACCACAAAACCAGACCACACTTTCATTTAAAATAAGACATTTTAATTAAAATAGTCTCGTTCAAAAAGCTGAAACAAAATATCTCCAGTCCGTTTTCTGCCTTCAATTAAGCTTAGAAAAAACCTGCACCGTAGAGCGCTTTACATCCAAGCAACATAACCTTTGTTGCACCCGTGGCCATTTTGCATCAATCTGAAAATGAAAAAGACAGCAGGGAGAGAGAACAAAAATCGTGTTATTATTTAATATTACTTGAAAAATATATTTCCAAGATTGTACAAAGCAGGCTTTGCTATAATACTATTTACGTGCCTCTATTTGGAATTTATTTGGCATTATAAACCAAATTCTTGAACGCAAGCTATGGAAATGAATGATGCGGAATCAGTGCTTTGTATTTGCCACTAGAAGGCGCCACATAAAAGTTTTTTTATTTAGGATTAGTAATTACAAAAAAAAAAAAAAGAAGCTATTTTTGTGCCTTCACCATGGTAACCATATTGGTTATTGAGTTACTCTTTTAATAACATGTCTATATATTGTCATCAGACAGTAGATGGAACGCATCAGGTTATACAACGTAACATTTGTAGGAAGTTTACCTATAACCCCGCAAGGAAGTGCCATAGCGGAGCCTCAAACAGCCTCACATCATTCTGGCAGACACTTTAGGCAAGAACAGAGCACGTACAGGCTCAGTCTCCATGAAAGGTCTGCAGCAATCATTTCATTGGAATAAAAACAAGCGTCGGATAACGCATGTGTTGATGAATACCAACCTGACACTTTTTGTGCTTCTAGTCCAAATTGGACAGAAGTCCCAAATGTCAATTGGGATGACGTGCACACACGACAGGCAGGTGTTTACAGCACTTTATCAATCCTGTAAAATATTGCATGATGTTAAATTTGCCATATCTTGGTGCATACAAACATGAATATTTTCCATTACTCGCCGTCAAGGTGTTCACCAGATGCCAGATGTCAATCCGGAGGGCGATACCATTGCTTCACTTTTTCAGTCACGGAGAACATCATGTTATATTAAACCTGGTGATTTCAGTCCTGAAACAGAAGAATGAATACAGGAACACCGGGTTAGCTCCATTCAGGCAAAACTTTGATCTGGTTAGGCGTGTGCAGCACTTGTATGAGGTTTACCTATAACCTTGCTGTGTATTTCCACAACAGGGCCTCAAACAGCCTCAAATCTCTCTCTAGCAGACTCTGGTGTAAAGACCAAAGCCAATGCAGGCTTCGTCTCTATATTACACGGTCTGCAGCCATAGATTGTTTTGTAAAATGCCCAATTGCCATTTCAATAATAAAAAAAGCACGATTCTACGTCACATCATACAAGGACAGACAAAATACAATTCGAAAATTACAACAAAATGCAGCCATGTTTCGTGTTCATGATGTCGGCAGACGGGCCCAAATCAACGACATAAAACATTATTTGACAATAATGCAAAAATACACTCCACACACCTTAAAACTTTGTTTCCAGTCGCGAAAGGAAAAAAAGTCGTAAAACGTTTCATAATTTGAGAAGGATGGCGGTGGATTCGTGGAGTAAAGTTAAGTAACCGCCATTGTTCAAGAAATGAAACCGGATGTGACGCAAACAAATGTTATCATTTTGCCAGCAGGGGGCAGTCAAATAACGCGGAGGGCTTGTTCATAAGAGCAAAGGCATATGTAAACAAATGGCCAGAGTGTTCTCGTTTTATTACGGAAAGGTTGTGCTTACGTAGTAAAAACCAATTGGTACAGTAAATATTTGTCTGGAAAAACACTACGTCATGAGTGTAAAACAATCACATAAAAAACTGTAAGAGCGACGTGAACTGAGCGTTCTGTCCAGTGCACTTTGACGACTACTTTATTTATTTTTATTCAAAGTGGAAAAGTGGTCCTGGACAGTGAGAAAAATGCATAGCGCTTATGCTAACATGATTGTTTTCGCAGATTTTTTTTCTGTTGACGTGAAACAAAATGGAATTCAATGTATTTATTCCACATTCCCGAATTTATTCGGGTTTTGGTTGTTCTCGCGGGAGGGAGGGTGCGGATAAAGCGCTGGTCAGACCTGGCAATGTTTTTCCCTTCCATGACGGGGCAGCATTTGCCTTTTGCCCATTTTAGTGCTTTGTTACAGCTTCAGTTGTTGTTAAAGCGCTATATAAATCAATATACAGGTAACATCCGACTTACAACCAGCTAGACTTACGACCACCCGTACTTACGACCACGAATTCCAGACCCTATTTTTTTTAATTTTAATTCTACGCCTAGCACCGCAATGCGCTAGCTGGCCGGCAACGCGTACGACAATTTTGGCCAGCCAGCATGTCACTCTCGCACAGCAATCGACTGTGTGATGGCACCCAAGGGGGGAGTTTGTGAGTCATTTATCCTCCGAGTCTCTACTCCACATTTTGAATTGATTTCAACTTACGACCATTGTGACTTACGTCGGAACGGAAATCGGTCGTAAGTCGGATGTTACCTGTATATTGTATTGAATTTTGTACAGCCACCCCCATTTCAAGCTCAGATAGCTCCAGACCCATATAACTTAGGAATTATTTTTTTCCTGATGAAAGAAGAGAGTCTAAGGTTTCTTACGCTGCATTGAATGTTTATATAGTCCTAAAACTCAATATTCAGTGGGTCCTGCAATTGTGAAAATGACAAAAACACGAGAGCACTAGAGTGGACACATTTTTGCACATCATCTGGCAGTGAATGAGTTAAAAACACAGCTAATATTATGTAGGAGGGCTTTCATAACGCAATGGACAGCCGTTTCTGGTGGGAGTTGGAAGCTCTGGAGTGTCCTCCTCACCAGTACTTACGATCCGTGACTCACATCGTATTAGTGCACCACAATGAAAGCCACAGAGAAACAGATAGCTTCAAGATCCATTAGCGCATTGTTTCCCCGATAGTGACGATAACCTCTTGCTCAGCTGACATTCTTGCCCACTTTTGTTAGCACGAAACTAGCAACCAAACAAATATTTGAGCGAAAGGTCATCAGAGGGGCGTATGTTGTTGGATGTATGTTGTCATGAATATGTTCTGTGATTCTCCTCATTCGACAAGTTTTGCCACATATTTACGGCAGGGTTTATTTAAATAATCAGAATCAGAATCATCTTTATTGCCAAGTATGTAGAACACACAAGGAATTTGTTTCCGGTAGAACACGCTGCAAGAGTATCGTCGTCAAAAAAAACTGCTAAGTGGCACTATACAGTTCCATTTTGGCTACTGTTGAAAGTAATACATTCAACCGCCGCATGTCTAGTCAACATTTGACCAGTAAGGTTTTAAAGATAAGCGGCCCACTGATTCTGATTTCAAGGGATAATGAGTGGATAATCCTTTTCACCTGATCCTTGGCGACAAGAGCGAGGTGGAAAATTCCTTCAACTTCATGTTGTGTGCGCTTGCGGCCTCAAAAGTTTCCCCGTCGGCTACACACGGTTTATCTATTCAGTATCAGTCTTGAGGTTTTGTGTTTGTTTATACTCAATGTCCGCAACATTAGGTACACCCTGATAATATTCAGCTCACAAGCAGTTTAAAGGACAACCGACGCCTACGGACAATTTGTGTCCATAATTTGTAAAATCACTTCAAATGACTTCTACTGAGCGCATTTTACAAAGATTCCAATGCATATAGCTATATTTTATGTTTTAAGACTCGCGCTGAATCTTCAGGATACCTACCGTGACGTCACGGTAGGTATCGTCACTGACCGAGAAAGAGACACACAATGCATTTTGGGTACTTTGTTTGGTCTGAAAACTTCGCGTTGATCCGTGTTGATGGCAAAATTAGAAGGAAAACATAAATAACACGATGGTGAATCGTTGTGTGTTGCACCAAGACTACTATTTGATACTAGTTGACACAAATTCCCAGCAGACAAATCAGCCCATTTCCAACGGAGCTTGGGAGCCATCTTGTGCATTTTCTAGGACGTTACATTGCAGTCCAGACGACCTCAAAATGACACGGAAGGACTTCTTTAATCGATTGCAAACATTTATGCTTTCTGCTTCAGAACTATTTGAATCATATTCATAACTGGATGAGTAACAAGAAAGCATCTTCTTGGCGTCAAAACTGAAACTTTCTGAGGTCATTTTGAAGTAGTTTTGGGACACTTTAAGTCATTTTTATTGGTCTTTTTATTTGACTAAAAATATCAGCCTGCATGTTTTGGGTATTTTACATGCTATAAAATGTTTTTCTGATGTCAGTAAGGAAACATAAAAATGGTGTCAGTTGTCCTTTAATAGTCCCACAAATGGGGACATTTGTTAAAAAATATGACGGTACACGTCATATTTTTTTTAACCTCATACTATGATAGCAGCAAGACTGAGCAAATTGTTTTACTTTGACTTGGCGACAATGCTTTGTTTGGATTTCCCAATCTAAAGTCCTGGATTTTTTTTCTTCATATCAGTAAGGTTTTGTTTTACAGGGAGGTTGCGGGGGGCGGAGGGGTGTACAAGCAGTTCAGGAAATATTCTGTTCTTGAGCAAATAAAAATGGAACATGCAGTTATTAAGCAATAAAGGTGCTTTTATGATTATGTATCAGACGTATGGTATATTGTAGCCTGCTCATGCATCGTTCGCAAAAGTTCACAAAGTTAACACGAATTGCTTTGTGGTCACGTTTTATTGCGTTTTCCACTTTGGCCTGCATTTGGTACCACAATGGGGAAATTTGCCTGTCCTGTGTATGTTTATTTGTGGACGTGCGGGAATATATGAATAATATTTAGAGATTAGGAGTACTGTATTTTCTGGTGAATAAGGTACACCGGAGTATAAAGTGCCAAATTAACACAAATTGCTTTTTATGACGTTTTATGGCGATTTCCACTTTGGCCTGCATTTGGTATTATCGCAAAAATAAATCTTTTGCGGTTGTATTTTTGAATTGACCTTCGGTCCGAGGACATTTGTGACTTTGGTCACATGTGGGGCAGACGGAATCTTACAGAACGATCCTGAGGTCAGAGCGTGGTCTTATCTGCATATGATACAATAAAAATCAAATCAATTAATCAGTTACATCATGTGCTACCATACTGATTAGCTAATACAGAAACTATAATCTCCATTTTCTATTTAAAGTGTCTCAGGAGTGAAACTGAACCAAGTTCAAATACAGTAAAGTCTCGTTATATCGATATTCAAGGGAGTCCGAAAAAATATCGATATAACCGGGACTATCGATATATCCGACCCTGTTTGCATGTAATTTTCTCCGTGCGTGCATAGAAATAGTATCGATATAACCGGGACTATCGATATATCCGATATCGATATAACGAGACTTTACTGTATATTAAAATATTCTATGTCATCTCCGGACAGTTTTAAAACTGGATTATTATGAACATAACGAATTTCCATTGAAGTTTTCTTGTTTTTTTTCTTTCTTCTATGACTGTGAGCGCATGAGACAGGCAGTTAATTGTGAGGTAGATATGAGGAGGCAGAAGTCTCACAAAGTACAGCTTCACAAAGGGTCACGTCACACGGAGGAGGTCCGGGACAGAACATTCTGATGTGCAACCAATGGGGGAGTAGAAGGGGGATGAGGAGGAGGGGGTTATAATTGGTCATCTGTTTCTCAGGCTTACCTGTGGGTGTTGTTGGAACTTTTTGGCCACTTTGTAATCCGCTCAATGTCCTGCTATGGGCGAAGCTTTCATACTCCGCATACAGTATCTACACGGGGGGTGGGAAAAATCAATTAATTGTTTGCTAATGGTCACAGAGAGAATTTTCCGCTGATGGATTTAATCCTTTTACAGTATACTCACTGTGGACTACGGGGTCGGAGAGGGCGTGGGGGTTTCGTGCTCTCACACGTCACACAGTCATGCACAAGATGGGTACTTCACAAACATTTGACACCAAGCTGCACCTAAAAAAATACTTCATTTAAAGGTGAATAATTAATTTCACCACAATCCCAGTTTTTAAACTACTGTATTTTCTGGTGTATAAGGCGCACCGGATATCAGGTGCACCTTCAATGAATGAAAAAAGTGTTCCATTAATAATATATACCACAGGTGTCAAAGTCAAGGCCCGCGGGCCAAATCCGGCCCGCCACATCATTTTTTTCGGCCCGCGAAAGCAAATCAAACTTGTTAAATTCCATGATGATTGCTAAAATCTGAGCCAAAATTTCATATTTTTGGATGTCAACCACAATAAGTCATTAATCTTGACTTCAGATTTGAAAATGAGTTATTCATTAATTTGCTGTGTGCTCTATATGTAATATTTGAAGGGATTTAAACATTCTAATGGGTTTCCCAAATTCATAACGGCCCTCGAGAGGAAACCATAACTACAATGTGGGCCGCGGCAAAAAATGACTGACACCCCTGATATATACATATATAAAAGGTTTTCCAAATATAAGGCACACCACATTATAAGACAATGGAGTCGGTGGTTGCTGAGAGTAGTTGCGAGACCTGTTGCGGATCAACATGACTTCACATAGAAGGCGCACCTGCGTATAAGGTGGAGCAAATCAAGGCTTTTGTGTGCACCTTATACATCGGAAAATATGGTAATCTGTGAAGAAAAGGTGATTGGTGGAACATTGGCGTACTTGGTGATTACAAGGCTACTTTTGAAGAGACGGTTAAAGCCGCACTAAAACACCTCTAAGTCCATTATCTGAAGCCAAAGTCACGCAGAATTAGCCTCGAAGGCGAACTGAGCTTAGAGACTCCTGAACACGCTTTTAAGTTTTATTTTTGCCAGATATGAAATACACAATCTAAACAGAGAATATTCATTTCATCGTTTGGGGGTCGCACTAACGTAAAGCGGCGCCGCAAGGACACTTGTTATGTTACTATCACATGGGCGGTGATGCAAGAGGTCAAACGCAAGGTGTCATCTCAAAGTCAGATTGTCTCCCTTGGTGTCCTCCAAGCAGTGGACGACTAATAAAAGCAAATAACAGCAGATGTCTAAAGTGAGCGCCCGCTGAGATCCGCTATAATTAGCCTTCAAACATGTTTGCAGGAGACCATATTCCACACCAGCAATTGGAGGAATTTGTGACTGCCCGAGGCACATCACTGAGGCGCTACAGAAACATGACACACTCGTTTTGGCCGCATCGCTCAAATATTTGCCTATGGTCGCGTCTTGCCGGTTTTAGGAAGCAGAAACTTATTCAATTTACATTTAAACAAAACCTTGAAATGCACAAGGAAATAGCGCCAGTAACTAAAGTTCACTCCATCAAAAATATTCGCAAAACTGGAATTTAAAGGACTAACCGACACCATTTTTTTGATTCCTAACTGACATCAGAAAAACGTTTTGTAGCATCTAAAATACCCAAAACATATTTTTAGTCAAATGCAAAACACAAATAAAAATGACTTAAAGTGTCCCAAAACTTACTTCAAAATGACCTCAGAAAGTTTCAGTTTCAGAAGGTCCGCCCCCTTGTTCGTGACGTCACGGAAGGACGTCTTGCCTTGCTCGAGAATCAAAACAATGGCTTATAATAATAATAATAATAATAATAATAATAATAATAATAATAATAATAATAATGATACATTTAATTTACAAGCGCCTTTCTGCCTTTCAAGCACACTTTACAATTAAAAGAACAATACACAGAACAATAAAACCATGAATAAAATAATAAAAAGCTTAGGAGAAGATTTATATAGTCCTAAAATTCAGGATTCTATGAGTCCTGGAATTTGAGTGTAAATGACAAAAACCCTGGCACTGGAGTGGACACATTTTAGTACATCGTCTGGCAGTGAATGAGTTAAAAATAAATAAATACAGTACATAAATAAATATCATCAATTTTAGGAGCATTTTTCCCTCCCTGTTGCTACATATTTATCACTTTTGAGTATTCAGTTACATTTGAATCCTGCCCCAAAAGTGAAACGTTATACATGACTTTTGTGTTGAATCAAACTCGTGATGTTGTGCTGCTATAAAGCCTCCTTTCATTTATACTCCTTTGCTCATTCATGAAAACAGATTAAGTAGCCTGTTAAATCCCTCTTGCGCTCGTATCATCACTCCCCTGCGACACTCTATCCGCTGTTTAATAAGATCCAGGATGAAAGGAGCTTGATTTTTTTTTTCCTTTCCCAAAATGAGTTTTGTTTGAGAATTAACGCCACTGACAATGCAAAAAAAAAAATCTTTTTTGAACTTTGACACCTGAAACATCACTGCCGTTCAGCGTCGTTCCAGCTGAACGGGCCCAAAAGGTCACTTTTGATGGAAATTTCCAAAGAAGGTTACACAAGGACAGACAGTCGGGGGGTAAAAGGAGGGAGGGGGTCCTCATCTGATTATATAACCGTCTTGCGGGATGTTAGCGTAAATCGTTTCATGTGGTTAGCTCGGGAATGCATGTGGTTAAAGTTTTGCCACGAGTGTAAAGTGTGCACGTGGACTCACGCAGAGCGCGTCGGCATCTGGTTCGACACGCACGTCGCCGGTCTGCGGGTCTCATGATTCTGCTTAGAATATCCAACGCGGGTGATCACATCAGCGAAGAAGATGAAGGCACGTGCAGGCGAGATGGGTTTGATATCAGGAAAGCCGTTGTTCGTCCGAATGGTCCGTGGAATCACACGAGTTGCGGGTGTACCTCCATTTCCTTCTCTCTTGAATGCCGCTATTGTGCGGGTGATTGAGAAGAGTAAACAACGTGATCCAAAGACATATTGTAGCTGAGATTGTGGGCGAACACGGTTTGGGTGTCTGTGGGTGGCATAATGAGAAGGCCTTGTTGTTCATACAATCTGTGAAAAGCACTTTGAAAATTGGTTCATATACAGATCTGCGTGGTTATATCATATACGATAGTCCCGGTTATGATAAATACATATAAACAGGGTGGTATATATATATATCGATATTTTTTCGGACATGTGAAAAAATTGTTTGAAAAAAAAAAAACATACCATATTTTCCGGTGTATATGGTGCACTATAAGCCTCGATTTCCTTCCGAAGATGCCAGTGCGCCTTATATGTGACGCAATATTGAGCCACAATAGGTCTGGCAACTACTGCGATACAGTGCCTACTGCGCCTTATGTGAAAAAAGTTTGAAAATACACTATTCATTGGGGCTGTGCCTTATACGCTGGAAAAAAAATATATTATATTTGGAATACATTTTTCATTAATTGAAGGTGTGCCTTATATTTGGAACAAGTTTGAAAATACACCATTCATTGGGGGTGCGCGTTATACGCCGGTGCGTCTTATACACTGGAAAAAAATGATATTTATATATTATATTTACTTTATTTATATTGATATTATATTTTTCATTCATTGAAGGTGCGCCTTATAGTCCGATGTGCCTTTTATGTGAAAAAAGTTTGAAAATATGCCATTCATTTGGGGGTGCTTCTTATACATTGGAAAATATGGTATGTTGACAAACATTGAAACAGATTTCATATCAATGCCATTCACTTTTTAACATACATACACCCATGTTTTTTTTTTTTAACCGCTATATGTTGAAGTGTCTTTTTCCATATCTCACACTCTGCCCCCCAAACCACTTCATTTGCCCTACCTAAATTTACTGTACATTCCTTCAACCAAGCCTTTTATGAATGTTTTTTACTTTAGGAAAAGGGATGATTCATTTCACTTTGGTGCGCGCGCCTACAAGTATGTGCGTGCACGTCCGTCCATGTGTATGTAAATGTACAGGCTGTACCCATGCTACAGCTGGAGTAAGATTAAAGTGGAGTCATTTATTGAGTTTAAGTCAGGATTCCAATTTGCAGAGCATATATTAAAGGGGATTAGGGGCTCTGTTGTTGAGAGGGCATGCTTTAATTTATAAATCATCTAAAGCACAGGTGTCAAAGTCAAGGCCCGGGGGCCAAATCCGGCCCGCCACATAATTTTTTTTCGGCCCGCGAAAGCAAATCAAACTTGTGAACTTGCTAAAATCCTAACCAAAATGTCATATTTTTGGATGTAAACCACAATAAGTCATTTTTTCTTGACTTCAGATTTGAAAACTATCATGATTTGAAAACTGAGTTATTATCCATTCGTCAGCTTTAAAACTTTATTAATAGCGCTCTGTATGTAATATGTGGAGGGTATTAAACATTCTAATGGCTTCCCCAAATTCATAACGGTCCTCGGGAGGAAACCATATCTACAATGTGGCCCGTGGCAAAAAAAACGACTCAGACACCCCTGATCTAAAGATACGTGGGAGCATTTTTAAAGTATCAACACACACGTAAAAAAACAAGGTCTCAAAGCAATAAAAAAAAAAAAAAATCCGAGTTCTAACAAGAGTAAGGCATCACCGCGGTGACACCCTGAAAGGTTTGTAAATTGAGATGGTGAAAGAGCAAATGCTTACAATCTGAACGTGCGCCGTGCCGGTTGCAGTTACGAGAAGCCAGCGCTCGTGCAGTGACCCAATTTCCATCTCTGTCGATGAAACAGAGAAGACTGAGTGGAAAATTCCTCCTTCACTGACCGAACAAAAAAACACAGGTGTTCAAGAGACATATCGGACAAACTTGCCATTGTTTGGAAATAGAAGTGGCTTTTTTTTTCCTCACTCAGCTGCCAGGAAGCACTAGCGATTGTGAAAACCCTTGCCAGCACAATAATAACCACGCTAATCATCAAAGTGGGAATTTTGCCACGTTTTTTTTTTTTTACCGGTTTACCAGTATGTGTTTCAGGTATTGACGCAATCAACGGGTCGAACTGGAGGTGGTATCACAAACGGCAAAACGTTATTGCGCCAGTTTAAGATTCATTGTTAGCCGGCTCATACGTAACCTCAGTAAAGTTCATAAATCTTGTACAAGCTCGTTTATGATTGCGATGTAATAAAGGCTCACGATTCAAATGCTAATAAACTTTTGGGCGTGAGTTTTCAAGATTGACCAACAGTAAGACAAAAGTATGACGTTCGGCATTTACGATTCAACTTACATAAAGGTGAGCCGGAGGAGAGAAATGTATGACAGGTGGGGAGTTTGAAAGGTCATCGCAACCTTAACTCATTCATTGCCAGATGATGTGAAAAAAAAATGTCATTTTCAGCGCCAGGGTTTTTGTCATTGTCACAAAATTGCCACAGAATATTGAGTTTTAGGACTATGTAAACATTCGATACAGTGTTACAAATCGTAGACTCTCTTCTTTCATCAGAAAAAAAAACAGTTAATTCCTAAGTTAAATGGGTCTGGAGTTATCATAGCTTGAAATAGGGGCGGATGTACACAATACAATACATATTGATTTATATAGCGCTTTAACAACAGCTGAAGCTGAAACAAAGCGCTAACATGGACAAAAAGCAAATGTTGCCCCCCAGAGGTCTGACCAGCACTTTATCGGCACCACCGCGAGAAAAACCAAAACCTGAACAAATTTGGGAATGGCATTCCACGTCACACTTTTCAATTCCCGAATAAATTGGGGAATGGCAGCGAATGAGTTAAAAAAAAACTGACTTGCATCTTATTTCACAAGACATATACAAAAATCATCATACTTGATTTACTTGTCAGTAGACTTAACCGGTAGTACTTTGACACCCAAAAGCTTTGTCAGCTTTTAAATGCAACTCTCTTGACCTTTTGATGGAATCTCCATGACCTTCCGGCATGGCAACAGGAATTTATTTCTATCGATAAATAACCGCCATCAGAGAAACTGGGCACAAGCACTTAGCTAAAATGTACTAATGGAAATCATGCCGAAGCACTTGAACCGCTATGCGGCATCCAAAAATTCAATTACTCTGCTGAAATTGTTACATAAGAAGCAGTTCGGCCGACGGGAGACAAGAGGGGAGAAGGGGGCGGGGGGGATTTAGTGAGTGTGTGTGAGAATGGAGGGCTTGAAAGGCTTCATGTCAAAAGCGCATGAATTACATTTCAGCAAGTATCTTAAAGGACAACCGACGCCTCCGGACAAGTTGTGTCCATAATTTGTAAAATCACTTGAAATGACTTCTACTGAGCGTATTTTACAAAGATTCCACCGCATATAGCTATATTTTACGTTTTAAGACTCGCGTTGAATATAATGGAACTCTTGTTTTCGAGTTGGTGACGATTCCTGACGTGACGTCACGTCAGGAATGCCCCTGACCGAGAAAGCAACACACAATACATTTTGGGTACTTTGTTTGGTCTGAAAACTTCATATTGATCCGTGTTGATGATGAAATTAGAAGGAAAACACATAAATAACACAATGGTGATCATTGCGTGTTGCACCAAGACTACTATTTGATACTAGTTGACACAAATTCCCAGCAGACAAATCAGCCCATTACTAATGGAGGTTGGGCGCCATCTTGTGCATTTTCTGGGCGCTACATTGGAGTCCTGACGGCTCGAATTGATACGTGAGGACTTCTTTAATCGATTGCAAACATTTATGCTTTCCTCTTCAGAACTATTTGAATCATATTCATAACTGGATGAGTAACAAGAAAGCATCTTCTCCGAATCTGAAGCCATTGTTTTGATTCTCGAGCAAGGAGAAGACGTCCTGGTGTGACGTCATGAACAAGGGGGCGGGACTTTCTGAAACTCAGCATCTCCGGGGTCATTTTGAAGTAGTTTTGGGACACTAATTCATTTTTATTGGTGTTTTGCATTTGACTAAAAATATCATCCTGCGTGTTTTGGGTATTTTAGATGCTATAAAACGTTTTTCTGATGTCAGTTAGGAAACAAAAAAAATGGTGTCGGTTGTCCTTTAAAGGTAAAAAAGGACGAGTATTACGAATTCCAGAAATGATTGCGGACGAGTAACAAAGCTAAAACTATTCGAATCCATTGTGTCTGTCCTCGGCATTCCACTGTACAGCTCCTCCCTCTGTTCTTTTTTTTTTTTTTGGATTGCCATTCCCTGAATAAGGTGAGGTCTGGGCGCCACCCTAATGATTGCACAGTATTCACCTCCACACCCGCCAATATTTGCTTCAGTGTACAAAATAATTATTGCAAAAGGATTGACGGTCTAATTACTGTACATTTAAGATCCTACTGGACCCTCCGCACCCTGCCCACCACCTTATCCAGCAACTCCCCTAAATCCGATCCATGCGCACCAAATCCAGCAGTCATTTAAACAGCTTCTTCCCACAATAACCCAAATATAACTGTACAGTGGCTCTTTGCAATGTTTTTATGATGATTTCTACCGGAGACAAATTCCTTGTGTGTTCTACATATTTGGATGATTCTGACGACATTGCCTTCGTCACCCATTCATATCCCGATGACAACTCTGAGCTGCACTTTCAGTCACGCTCCAGTAACCAATAATGGCAAGCGATTTCTGCAAGAGAATACGTAGTTCACTTCTTATGCAATCCCCCCCTTCTTCCCGCGGCATATACATTCAGAAAACAATGATCTGAATGTAAGCCTAAGAGCGTCGAACATAAAACAAGATTCTCCCTTGCGGTTGTGTGGAGTTGAAACAATTCAGGGAGTGGAAGCACCTGGGGCGAACTGCCGAGAGTACATCGAATAAAGAACGGACGCAGCCATGCATCGACGCAATTCAAAGAAAGTGGAAGTGGAAGTGGATTCCTTTCATCACTTTGCTGCTGTGAAATGTAAATTTCTCCACTGTGAGACTAATAAAGGCAAATCCAATCCAATCCAAGGCTTTCGTTTGTCACAAAGTCTTTGGATTGGGCGGACAAACAATCTGAAGGTATCAAAACGCATGACGTCAAGAAGTGCAAATGAAGAGAGTGATTATTTTAGGCTACATTATTCAAAAGCGAATAGTTCACGGTGCAGATGTTTTGGACCCTCGTACGGTTGCTTTGCCGATGCTAAAAAACTGATTATCTAACAGTGGCAGGAGCGTCAGGGCCTGCAAAGCCTTCTCTGCTGACCTAAAAATATCTGAATCTCAGACTGATGTGAATTATATTTTGTCCATGAATTGTTATTAAATAATTCCAAATTGTCTTTCAGCTTCCTTTCATTACTTTTCCACTGTTGCGCTGCTTCCAGATGTGTTTTTCTATTTAAGCATTGAACCAATCAAATTTCAGCAATCATTTGTTACCAGGGTCAGTAATCTACCTGGATGCCTTCACAATCAGTTCTGCAGGCCACGAGCATCAAATGTGTCGATCAAACTGTTGCTTTAACCAATCAGATTTTGAGTTGGCAACCCAAAAGGGGTTCCAACACCTTCTTGCAGACGCTGGTAAACGTCAATTTGCACAAATTATGATTGGCTAGTCACATATTGGCTAGTCACCAGCCAATCATAGTGTCACTAACCATTGGTGATAAGAGCATACTGGCCAGAGCTAGCACACTTTATCGGTGGCGAGCTGCATAAGCAAATATATTGTGATGATTTAATTGCGACTGGCCTGATTGCCCCATTTTCTCTGCATCTTAGCATAACTAAGCCTATGTTACCTGAGAAGTCTGTTGTACGATCCAAATTGAACCTCACGTTTCGCCTCTTATCCAAGAAGCTTCGTCAGCGCACTAAAGTCTTACTGGTAGTTTTTGCCCTATATATATATATATATATATATCCCTACTGTCCAGACAGAAAACAGCAAAATCCTTCCCTTAACCGCCATGGTGGGGTGAGGTTCAATTTGGATCGTTCGTACAATAGACTGCTTAGGCAACATAGGCTTAGTTATGCTGATGAGGTGGTACCAAGGCAAATTGGGCAATCAGGCCAGTCATCAGTCAGGACAATAGATGTAATCAGTGGAGCTGCAGGGATTAGTCCTCTACTCCCCCCAACCTGAGAGCAGGGACCAATCATAGCAGAGTGCGGCACCGCCACGTCTGGACAGTAGGGATATTTCGGGCCGCAACTACCAGTAAGACTTTAGTTTGCTGACGAAGCTTCTTGGATAAGAAGCGAAACGGCCGACACCTTCAAAGAAGTACAGATGACGGTTTAAGAAACCTTTTCATCGAAAGATTTGGCCAAACGCGCACTCGACGGATCCGTCTATATGCGGCGTGACTGCTTGCTAATCAGGTTAAAGATAGCTGCTGGCAAGCTGGGGATGTTCACTTGGTGACCTACTGTACAGACGGCATGAACTCAATCCCTCACCTCCGACTCACCTGGATCGCTCTTGTGCACACAAGACACTGTCTTTGTTCTCCTTAACGCCCAGTAGCCTCGGATGGATTACATGGAGGAGATGAGACGCTTGAGCGTGGAAACTCTGTGAGATGGAGAGAAGAGGCCTGGTTGGAAGAGAAGAAGATAGCTTGTTATTTTTCAAGATTTTTGGGACCATCACAAGGACTTTTTTCCCCACTGTGAATAATGCATTCTCTTCCAAGCCAAGGAAGGAAGCAAAGCATTTATTTTGGGTGATTTGATTAAAGCTGCTGAGGGATTAATTTGTAGCATTTACTGTGGTCGTGATTGAAAAAAAAAAAGAAAAAAGATCTGGCCGTCTGTTCACCACAAACCAGACAGTTGCCTTCTAACTAACAGGCAGATGGGAAAAAAATATGATAGCAAACTATTATTTTTTTAGGCTTTGATGGATGTCCTCATATTCAACGTCAAAGTCAGCTTTATTGTCAAATATGCTAATATGCATGACATACAGCACAGATGAAATTACTGTCCTCCCGGACGCAACATGCAAGGCATTTATAATGACTTTAACAAACATAATAAACATGAAAACGCCAATTTGCCAGGAGAAGGGAGCGGCTGCGTGTTCCCACTGAAACATACAAATTAACTCATTCACTGCCATTCCCGAATTTATTCGGGAATTGAAAATATGACGTAGAGCGCCATTCCCAAATTTGTTCGTGTTTTGTTTTTTCTTGTGAAAAACTGCTGGTCAGACCTCTGGCAATGTTGTTTCCCTTCCACGAAGGGGTAGCATTTGCCTAGCCTCTACTTGCACCTCATATTACTCCCAACCCATATAACTTAAGAATTAACATTTTTTTCTGATGAAAGAAGCGAGTCTAAGGTTTCTAACGCTGCATTGAATGTTTATGTAGTCCTAAAACTCAACATTCTGTTGGTCCTGGAATTTGAGTAAAAACTGTTGACATGTCTGGCAGTGAATGAGTTAATATCTAAAGATCAAGAAATGAATGACCATATTTACCGCTGACCTATCAAATATTTTATCATGGGTCATCATAAACAACCGATGCAAAACGCCAATGAACCAAACGCTGTCTGCGCTCATCGCATTCATGTCGCAATCATTTACCCGTGAAAATAATCCCATTTCCGTAGAGCCAAGTGACACATCGCAAAAACATCCGATGATCATCTGAATGAGACAATGACTGATTGTGTACGCTGGGGAATGGCATTAAATCTTGTCAGCGATAAATAAAAATAAAAAAGGATATGTCAGATTTAAAACTATTCTTCACTTCAATGTTCTGGGCTGATGAAACAGCTTTGCTTTTGACTTCATTTCTCAAGTACACACTCCTTAGCCACTTACGGTTTATTCGTTGGTCAATGGTGCGTGGAAACAAGTCACTCCGAAGAGGGGAGGATACTGTGCAACATGGACTCGATTCATTTCCTGCGCGGGCCAAAAGAGTGTATAAATATAGTATACAATCTCAAGTGAAGTCAGTTTTAAAACGTGATGCGGATAAAACTCCCATTTGGAGAAAAGTGGAACCTCTTCAGTGAAAGTGTGACAAAATCCTATTGATTGAATAGTTAACCCTTTCGGGGGATATTGGTTACTACAGTGGACATCTTATCATATTATCGGGTTGCTGAAAAGGTTTCTTCAGCCGTCATCTGTACTTCTTTGAAGGGGTCGGATGTTTCGCTACTCATCCGAAGAGCTTCGTCAGCAAACTAAAGTTGTGCTGGTAACTCTGACCTTATATATATATATATATATATATATATATATATATATATATATATATATATATATATATATATATATATATACAGTAAATTCTCGTTATATCGATATCGGATATATCGATAGTCCCGGTTATATCGATACTATTTCTATGCACGCACGGAGAAAATTACATGCAAACAGGGTCGGATATATCGATAGTCCCGGTTATATCGATATTTTTTCGGACTCCCTTGAATATCGATATAACGAGAGTTTACTGTATATATATATATATCCCTAATGGACAGAGGTGAGGTCTGCTGTGATTTTGTGTCAACTAGTATCAAATAGTAGTCTTGGTGCAACGCACAACGATTCACCATCGTGTTATTTATGTGTTTTCCTTCTAATTTCGCCATCAACACTGATCAACACGAAGTTTTCAGACCAAACAAAGTACCCAGAATGCATTGTGTGTCGCTTTCTCGGTCAGGGGCGTTCCTGACGTGACGTCACGAATCGTCACCAACTCGAAAACAAGACTTCCTGAATATTCAGTGCGAGTCTTAAAACATAAAATATAGCTAGCTATATGCAGTGGAATGTTTGCAAAATATGCTGAGTAGAAGTCCTTTCAAGTGATTTTACAAATTATAGACACAACTTGTCCGGAGACGTCGGTTGTCCTTTAAAGTCTCCATTGCTATGTTTGTACTATTTATTTCCAGGCACAAATCTCCTTTTTTTTTCCTGGGTTGCTTTTGACGTCAACACCCAGCATTGAAACTTGTCCTCACTTGTTATGTCTTTTGCACCGGAGGCCAATCAGCTTGTCATACTGCCAAACTGGATCAGTCGGTTCAAAATGGCCACCGAGGGATTAAATATGTTAGCGCTAGGGCATGCTGATGAGCTTTGAGCATTTCAAATGCAACTGTGGCCAATTAAAAGCTCACACAAACCACTCACTGTCTTCCTCCCGGGGCTTACCTTGTCATGGACACGAGAGAAATAAGGGTGGGTTATCCCCACGGGACTCCCAGACTCATGAGAGCCGTCACCAGACACTTTTTGGATGATGTGAAAGGTGTATAGACAAGTCACATCACCAATCTTTAGTTACACGGTCTAAGCGGTGGATGAAAAGAAGAATAAATAAGGGAAGGGGGTTGGTGCTGGGAGGAAAGTTGTTTGCCTTTAAATCGAGCACTTTTTTTTTCCACTGCAGTGAGAGCCATTGAAAGGAAGAGGGGGATACAGAGGGAGGTGTACGCGGATACGCAGGGCTGCAGTCACAGATATCTAGATCTTAATGTTCTGCAGCGGGCAGATTTCAACATCTTTGCTGATTCACCGGAAAGTGCTGGAAAAGAGATGAAGACCGGTAAAAAATCCATCATAGGTAAGGTGCACCTTTATATCGCTGTCTGGGTGATTAGATTTGATAGCTTAGAAGCAACATACGTATGGGATAGTGCACCTTGGGTGACTTATTTATTTCTTTTTTTTTAAGCCGAGTCATGTTTACCTTGACTGTCAATCACTGCTGAAGGCTATACGGGAGACCTGCGTAGCTGCGAGGAAGGAAAGAAAGCATCGGCCGGTCTTCCTGCGTCAGCTCGCAAATTATTCATTTTGCCTGGTCATCTCGTTTCATCGGCGAGGCCTTTTGTAAATGAAACATTTTGGTGTTTGTTGACAGCGTAATGGCAAGCGTTGTTGTTGTGATGATGTCATCGTTTGTCCGCCTTGCAACAAGTGGTCGCACGAGCAAATGTGCATTGTGGCCAGGAGAGAGAAAAATAAATAAATACATTAATAAGTAAATAAATAATAAGCAGCTGCTCACCATCTCACCAGCAGATGACTTTTGCAGTTTTTTTGGGGGCAGCCCGGCAAGCTTATTTGCACCTTCTACCCGCCTTTTTTTCTGCAGAGATGATATCTCATTCAGTGAATTGTGATTGCATTGATCCGGATGGCCATCCCGGTCGCTCCAAAATACGAGACTGTGAATGCAAAGAGAAAAGAGAGCGAAATTGAGTGTACATTGGTTGTTGTGACTGCGTGGGCGTGAAACGGAGGCGCGCCACAGTTCCTGCAGTAAAAGAAAACAGACTATTAAATTAGCTAGATAGTCATTAGCCGGCAGCGCTTCTGCTCAGCATCCAATTGGGTTTGCCTGGGTGACTCATTCCTCTACCTTCTGCTGTCTCATAACAACACACCACACGCGCAACGTGGATCATAAAATTCCCTCTCTGGAGAGGAGCTATGTTATTTGCAAACCAATTATGTAATTTTTCAGCGCTGTGTGTGCGCAATGCAAGCACATCTGGTTTGGCAAAAAGAGCGTGCTAATATTAATTTGAGGTGACAAAAAAAAAAAAGGAAAAACCGCCATCACTCAGACGAGTGAGATAAGAAAGGCTCGGTGAGAGAGTTCAAGGGGGTTTTACTGGAGCTGTTCTTATTATCCTTGACCGCAATTCGGGAAGTGATAACGGAGCGTGACTATCAGGCATTAGTCACGAGATGAAAAAGACTAGCAAGAAAACAGAAGCAATTTTGTGAACGTGACATGTGACAATTGACAGCACGGGTGCGGGAGACAACCAGATTGTTTAATCCTTTCATGCACATGATTGGATACTCAACTTTGATAGCTTTATTTGGATTGGATTAACCTCACAGTGGAGGAATTTACATTTCACAGCAGCAAAGTGATGAAAGGAAGAGGAAAGGAAAGGAAGAAGTAGAAAGACAAAATACTCTCACGGCGCCATCTTAAAGTCAAAACAACAACGTAAACCTAAATAACAAATATGACAACACAAAGACACAGAGTCATTCATTCTTCAGCACTTCCTGTACCCTCTTTGTGACATGAAGCAGTTCTAGATGAAAGAGGAGAGGATCAAAACATCCTTTTCAGCAGTGGATCAGGGACATCGTGGTGAAATCAGACATTTAAACAGCTTCTTCCCCCAAGCCATTAACTCTTTGAACTCTTTCAACAGTAGCCAAAATGGAACTGTATAGTGCCACTTAGCAGTTTTTTTGACAACGATACTAGTGCAGCGTGTTCTACCGGAAACAAATTCCTTGTGTGTCCTACATACTTGGCAATAAAGATGATTCTGATTCTGATCTACGCATCTGCTACAAGCAAAATGTTGAAAGCAAACACAAAGCTGTAGCATCCATTGACAAAAAGAGACTGTCTCACATCTCCTGTCCAACGTAAATCCGCTTCAATTCCAAGCAGCAGCAACTCCACAAACGCATCTGCGCGCCAACCTTTCCACTGAACAAAGTGGGGCTGTGAAAATGCTGCCTATTACAGGTAACAAAAAAAACACAATCGGCCCAGAGCTGTCCAGTGATGACAATCAAATGGCACTAACATTCCTCCAAAATCAAAAACAGTGCTGGCATATTCGTGCTGCCGAAAAGGCACAACCGTGCAGCACAATCTTCTTTTTGATTAATGTCCTGGCCGAAAATGCTAAAAAACAATCCGTATCAACATAAAAATAACATTAAAAAATCAAGGCTCCAATCGGGCGCCATTTTGGACTAAACCGGGACGAAACGGGAACAAAAAAATGACTTCGGATAGTGATCGGTGATGCTTCATCCCCGGGGACAGAAAATTCCCCCGGGGAATGTTTGAGAAATGAGGTTTTAACTTTCTTATTTCTGCACATTAGTATGAACAATACAAAACAAAAAACAATAATAGTCGTGAATGGTTTGGCACATACTATGCTATGACGACAACAATACCATGTGAATAATTAAAAAGAATGATGTGAGAAGCCTCAAGGAGAATCGCTGTCACGATATTTCCAGCCGATGTGTTTCTTTGTGTAACTCGAGTCGAGCGTTTGTGCTGATGGATTGCCTTTCAGCACCGATGCAATTGAAAGTGTCTTTTTTTTTTGGATGCCACAACCTGCCCTTCACTTCCTCTTTCCATGACACAAGGACTACTGGCCTCATTCAGTCTCGCTTCCGTTTATAAAGACGTGACTGTCACATGTGAAACAAAGAAAAACCACAAAGGGGTTGTCCACCGGTAGATGAATGAAACTCAACATTTCGAGTAGGTGTTACGTTTTAAGGCAAACAAGGAAAAGAAAAGAGAAAAAAAAATACATGACTCACTGGCTAACTTGCTATGCAGGTCCGTCAGTGCCCCTCAAGCTCGGGATAGCGATTTGCATAATGGCACACTTATGTAACTTCCAAGGTTAGTGGACCACATCCACAACAGATGGGCCGATCGTTGCCGCAGCTTAGCGTAGCAAACGGCGTCATGTCTCGTTTCTCTGAATTTATATAATTCCGCTTGGCTGTAAGGGGTCACCTTGACCTCACGGGAAGACAAAGGGCGATGTAAAGAGTTGTGAAAGGGAGACGGGTCATACGAGATGATTAAAGGAAAACAGATAGCATTTTTTTGTTTCCTAACTGACACCAAAAAAAACGTTTTATCGCATTTAAAATACCCAAAACACGCAGTATATTTTTATTCAAATGCAAAACACCAATAAAAATGACTTAAAGTGTCCAAAATCTGCAAAAAAATCAGAGAATTGTTACACATCCAGTTATGAATATGAATATGATTCAAATAGTTCTGAAGAGGAAAGCATACATGTTTGCAATCGATTAAAGAATTTATTCCATGCCATTTTGAGGCAACATTTGGGGGAAATGTCTCACCCAAAAAGAGGCAGAAAATGGCCACCGAGCTGTTGTGAGGAATGAATCAGCCCGTTTCCACAGGCTGATAAATTCCTTCCATTGAGCTTGGACGCTCTCTTCTGGCTCTTTCTGGTGCAACACGAGGTTTTCAGACCAAACAAGCATTGACGTGATGGAATTACGACTACAATGTGTACTTTTTTTCGGTCAGGGGTGTTCCTTCAGTGACGTCACGTGCGGACTCATCACCAACTCAAAAACAAGACTTCCTGAATATTCAGCGCGAGTCTTAAAACGTAAAATATAGCTATGTGCCGTGGAATATTTGTAAAAAACGCTCAGTAGAAGTCATTTGAAGTGATTTTACAAATTATGGACGCAACTTGTCCTGAGGCGTCGGTTGTCCTATAAACATGTTGTTTTGTCATCATTGCCACAGAAAACAATTTTGTTCTTATCCTGTGACTAAAGTGTCCATGGGAGTTTTGAATGGCACTTAGAAATGAAATGTATTATTATTATTATTATTATTATTATTATTATTATTGATGTTAAATGGGACCTTTTGCGCAGCAATGCTCATAGCGTTTTCTGCGAGAAGGTCAGACCGCATCGGTTTCCGCTGTCAAAATGTTCCATGGGACCGAGACGCCATCTGATTGAAAAACAAATCATAATTTAGTGAAATGCGTAACGACCTGAGAGAACCATTAAAATGTTGCTCAAACTTTTCATGGTCCGAATGGCACAAAAGATTTAAAGCCCTCAAACATTGGGGAAATATCTGCTGCAATCAGCCATATAGCGATAGATCCAAGAAGTCCAAAATGGCTCATTAGCTTTGCTTTTTGTGTTGTTTTTGTTGTCGCGGCTTGGAATTGAAACGGATTTATATGGGACAGGAGATGTGAGACAGTCTCTTTTCGTCAATACAGCTTCGTATTTGCTTTCAAATCATGCACGTTCCACCATGATGTCCCACTGGTGAAAAGGAGGCTTTAATCCTCTCCTCTTTCATCTAGAACTACTTCATGCGACAAAAAAAATATTTTATATATTAATATTATTGTATTTATTTATTTACTTTTGACTTCAAGATGGCACCGTGATGGTGGCTGCCTTTACAACAGCTCCTGTGCTTTGTTTTTGTTCATATGAAATGTAAATTTCTCCACTGTGAGAAAAATAAAGACTCATCTAATCCAATCAGATCTAATCTAATCAAATGTAATCTAATCAAATCCAAACAATAGATCAGTTTTTCTCTATGGCAGACGTCCGTGGAAAGAAACGAGGTGGGAAGAGATTCTCACACTCCCACATTCTCCCTCTGCAGTGTGGTCGTCACGATCCACTTTCTCTGCAGGCGTAGAATGGGTGCAGCGGAATCCCGTGACGTCACACCCCGTCGGTTGTCAGGGCGACGGTGGTGACGTGATTGGGAGTCGCCGTCACGCACCACGTGGTGTATATAAATACGCTCGCTGCCTGCTGGCTGCATTCGCCAAGTTTGAACGGAGCGGGGATCGTTTTGAGTCCTCCGTGCGTAATTGGAGCAAAGAGAACCGGCGACTTTTGATTTGGAAAATATTACTGAGGATTACTTGTTTTATTCTTGTTTTTTGGTGTTTTAACTCGACTTGTCACCATGGCTGTAACCGAAGCGGGATGTGATCTTACGTACTGCAAAATGAGAGGAATTGTTGCTGTTCTCACCGGTGAGCGACCAAAATATTCAATTTTTTACATATTTTTATTCATTTGGGTTTCTAAAATCCGCATAGATGTCCCGGTTGCTAAATACGAATCCATCGTTCTTCTCAAGAGAAGAACACATTCGGTATTGTTTGAAATCAAACAGAACCGCACTCTCTCAAGTTTAGTTTTTTTTAATGGAAAATCCTTCGTTGGCTGCCACCGATATACCCAAGAGCTTGCGTAACGAATAAGCTCACAGCATTAAGAGTTCCCATGCAACGAGAACGGAGAAAATCTGTCCTATAAAAGGATTTTTTGGACCTCGCACACAACGGATTATTGCACCAATACTTTTTTTTCTTTTCAATTCCCATGGTATAAGACCTATTTTGTCTACGACATAGTGAAGTATGTCTTTTGTCTATTGTCCATTTGTTCACCAGCTACATTGCAACACATTCAAAAACAAAGCCTACAAAATAAGTCTACTTTTATGAAGAATGTGCAGTATTTTTTTTTAAATAATGTTTGTTTTTGTTATTTTAAGACGCAGAGTATTGATGCCTCTTGCCTGTGTCGTTTTGAATTACAATACAATATATATTGATTTATATAACGCTTTAACAACAGCTGGATCTATAACAATGCGCTTAACATGGACAGCTATCAAATACAAGAAATAAAGCAGTGACAAAGATAGTAGAAAGCACCAGGAAGTAAAATGACTGGATTTGCTTGCAAAAATAAACCTTTACATTATATTTGATTTGGTGAAGGTGACATTTTCAATCACTACGTACTTCATTCTTGTGTACCTCATCATTGAACGCTCCTTTGCTTCCATTTTTTCAGCTTTCATCAAGGAGAGAAAAATGGGGCTGAATGACTTCATCCAGAAGCTGGTATCAACCCCTCATATCTGCCAACAGTGAGTATACAGCATTTTATAGGCGCTCCCCTACTTATGAGCATTCGAGTTACGAGCAAGGGTACATATGAACATTTTTGTAGTAACATAGGTAGTATTCTCTCCAGTTGTACATCTCTTTCTAGAGCATATATTTTAGTAAAAGTTTATTTTTCAGTACAAACCAATCCAGGTTACTTATACAAGCCTTAAACATAGATTCCATACAAAATATAGCACTGAAGCGACTTACGAACAAATTCATCTTACAAACAACCATTTGGAACGTATCTCGTCCATAAGTCTGTACTACAAAACACTCTTGTGGTTTCGAACAGACACGAGAATGAGACGTAAAAGGGGGCTTCCGTCAGAGCTTTTGTAGTTATTTCTGACCATGCGTCCATCCATTGAGATCCCTGAGCAATCTAATCTGCCACCTGAGCTGTGTAGAACATTCTGTGAAAGACTTAATCTCGGTCCAGGAAGCCCGGGGTAAGAATAGGCCTTTTATGTTGAGCCTGTGGTAACCTGCTCACTTCTTAATCACCTGTGAGGAAAATCCTTGGTGTCCACTGGATAAACCTATAATTCAATTAAAACCTAATATGGGTTGTATCATCACAATTACCGTATTTTTGGTATATAAGGTGCACCTAAAAGACGCTGGGTCTTATATGTGAAGTAATATTGAGCCACAAGAGGTCTCGCAACTACTGTCAGCAGCCATTTCCTCCTGTAAAATGCAGTAACTAAGATATTTTCCGGTGTATAAGTGGAGTATAAGGCGCACCCCCAATGAATGGTGTATTTTCAAACTTTTTCCATACATAGTTCCACGACCAGTCGTGCCTCAATATTACTTCATTTATAAGGCACAGGGCTATCTTTTGAAGAAAATTAAGACTTTTGGGTCACTTGGCTGCCTGGTCATGGGGTCATCCGCTTAAGATTTTGCTCAGTGGAGTTAACGCCGAGGCTACGGTTGTAAACTTGACCCTGTCTCCAGTTCATGGCAAAGAATGCGGTTCAAATGTATCTTTGTGATCTTGGGAAAACATAAACGGAGGTTCACGTTGCTACAAGAGGAAGGATAATGGTTGTTGAATGCTTCAAATTCTTTTTTTCTTTCCTCCAGTGTTGAAGTCAATAACTTCCTGAAGATTGATGAGAATCAGAATGAGGAGGTTGAACAAGATCTTGCTGAAAGGAGGGTAAGCATGGATGGATGACTGTGCCACTTTTTTAATGTGTGTAAATATCAGAGTATACTTATGTTTCCTCATTCTTTTCTTTCAGAGGTTCATAAATTCACAAAGTTCACTTGCGGAGGACAGTCAGTAAGTACTCACATTGATTATGATGACGATCACGATGAAGATTGCGCAAAAATCCTGAATTGTGTGATTGTGCCTGTGCAGGATCAAACCTTGTGATTTCGACTACCTGAAGATCATCGGTAGAGGGAGCTTTGGAAAGGTTATTTTCTTTTGGATGTCTTTTTTTTGTCTCAAATCGGGAGCGATTCTAATGTGCAAATGCGCTTCTGTAGGTTCTGCTCGCACGACACAGGGAGTCCACCAAATATTATGCTGTTAAAGTGCTCCAGAAAAAAATTATCCTGAAGAAGAAAGAGGTACAGTACATTTCCCAAGGTCTTATTTTTTTGTTGTCTGAATAATAAATGCCACCATCAGGAATATAATAATAAAATAATGTCGTTCTCCCCCGTCCGTTACAGCAAAAGCATATCATGGCCGAACGCAGTGTTCTTATGAAGAACATCAAGCATCCCTTCTTAGTTGGACTGCATTACTCCTTCCAGACTACTGACAAGCTTTACTTTGTACTCGACTACGTGAACGGTGGAGAGGTACGCCTCATTTGATCTTGAAATAAATCACCAAAAAAAAGGGTTAGTCGTAAAAGTTGACAGCTATTCTCCTTTCAGCTCTTCTACCATCTTCAGAGAGAAAGGATTTTCTTGGAACCCCGAGCTAGATTTTACACTGCTGAAATTGCAAGCGCACTGGGCTACCTGCACTCACTGCATATTGTGTACAGGTGAGCATAAAAGCACCAAGAGCGCTCTCTAGTGGACAGTTGTGAGAAAGCAGTTTGCCGACTTGAAACTGACAATTTTTTTTTGGCACGGTTGCCATTTTTTTTCCCCCTCACAGAGACCTTAAACCCGAGAACATCCTATTAGACTCCCAAGGCCACATTGTTCTCACGGATTTTGGTCTGTGCAAAGAAGGACTTGAACCCAATGGGACAACAACAACTTTCTGCGGGACCCCTGAGGTACAAGCCACGTCTGTGCAATTACACTCTCATCGATCGGTGAACGGAAAATGAACGAATTTAATGCCTCTCACCTTTTGATCTTCATAGTATTTGGCTCCGGAGGTTCTCCAGAAGCAGGCGTATGACCGCACAGTTGACTGGTGGTGTTTGGGATCGGTGCTTTATGAAATGCTCTATGGACTTGTAAGTAGAAAACGTGACATGATGGAATTGTCGCCAATCGCATGGCTTGGATTAAACTAAAAATGTCACCTTTGCGTTACGCAGCCTCCTTTCTACAGTCGCAACACGGCTGAGATGTACAACAACATCCTGCACAAAGTTCCTGTCCTCAAACCTAACGTGTCCAACTCTGGGAGGGAGCTGCTTGAAGGTCTCCTGCAGAAGGATCGTACCAAGAGACTGGGGGTGAAAGATGATTTTGTAAGCACACACAAAGATTTGATAACACTCTTTTGTGGGACTCACGGGTGGGGATTAAAGTATGTCCCTTTATCTTTTTAGCTTGAACTCAAGTACCACGCTTTCTTTTCGCCCATCAATTGGGATGATCTGATGGCTAAGAAGATCACGCCGCCCTTCATTCCCTCTGTGGTAAGTGCAAGTTGGGATGTGGGATCGGAAACATTTGTGAAATTCAATGGAAGAATTCTGCCAATTCGTATACGGCGCAGCTTCAATGCATCATGAACCAGTATATGTGCTGTCGATGTAATCTTAAAGGACAACAAACGCCTCCGGTAAATTGTGTCCATAATTTTAAAAATGGCTTCAAATGACTTCTACTGAGTAGATTTTACAAAGATTCCACCGTATATAGCTATATTTTACATTTTAAGACTCGCGCTGAATATTCAGGAAGTCTTGTTTTTGAGTTGGTGACGATTCCTGACATCACGGAAGGAATGCCCTGACCGAGAAAGGACACACAATGCATTTTGCGGTACTTTGTTTGGTCTGAAAACTTCGTGTTGATCCGTGTTGATGGCGAAATTAGAAGGAAAACACATAAATAATGCGATGGTGAATCGTTGTGTGTTGCACCAAGACAACTATCTGATATTCGTTGACACAAATTCCCAGGAGACAAATCAGCCCATTTCCAACAGAGCTTTGGCGCCATCTTCTGCATTTTCTGGGACACTACATTTATGTCCAGATGCCATGAAAATGACACGGAATAAATTCTTTAATTGGTTGCAAACATTTATGCTTTCCTCTTCAGAACTATTTGAATCATATTCATAACTGGATGAGTAACAAGAAAGCATTTTCTCCGAATCTGAAGCCATTGTTTTGATTCTCGAGCAAAGCAAGACGTCTTGGCGTGACATCACGAACAAGGGGGCGGGACCTTCTGAAACTGGCCTCTTCCGGGTTCAATTTGAAGTAGTTTTTGGACACTTTAAGTCATTTTTATTTGTGTTTTGCATTTGACTAATAATATCATCCTGCGTGTTTTGGGTATTTTAGATGCTATAAAACATTTTTCTGATGTCAGTCAGGAAACAAAAAAGTGGTGTCGGTTATCCTTTAACTGCAGTTTGCGATGGTTCTTTTTTACGCAGCTGACCCAGAAAATGCCAATATTATTTTTCTTGGTTGAATACACCAATCAACTCCAAATGACATTTTCATCCCGTTTGATTTTGCAGAGTGGCCCTACAGACCTCCGCCACTTTGACCCAGAGTTCACCCACCTGCCCGTGTCCTCCTCCCTGAGCAACGACCCCTTCAGCGTAACCAGCAGTATCAAAGAAGCAGCGGGGGCATTCCCGGGATTTTCCTACGGGCCTCCGGCAGAGCATTCCTTCTTGTGAATACCGCCGTCATTTATCAAGCTCTGGATTGACTTTTGTTTTGAAGGCGGGACCACAACAAGTGTCTAGAAAGGACATACAGAGGGTCAAACTTTGAAAAAGATTTTTATAATGACTCGCAAAGTGAGATGGACTCATGTTACAACCACACTGACCCGACATTTTTGTCTCTCGCACCTAAAACAAACTTGAGTGTGCCAAATACTGCCGCACTTGAATCGTACAATCGTGACGGGACCTCACAGCTTCTGGTGTGGCAACGAGAAGTGCCTGATGTTGAAAAAGCAATTGGGGCGGCACCTGCAATAGTCTTATTTTTTTTTTTCTCTCCACGACTATTCCACTTGACTTTTGACGGGAGCACACTGGCCGTTCAGAGTGACGCCTTCATTTTGCATAAACTATATGCTTGAACGCAAACCGTCATAAGTTTGATTTTGCACGTGTGGAAACATGGATGTCAAGACTGATCATATCTGTATATTCTTTAACTTTTTTTGTATGGTATCTTTACCTGTGACCATATTTAACATGTTCCGATGGATTGAAGTCTCTAATTTTAAATATGTCCATTTAAAATTTGATTGTGTTTCTAGAAACGTAAGAGATTCACTGTTTACCATGTGTAATATACATTTTCACAGTGTGCACTGTGCATATATAAATAGAGAGATGGATGTATATGTATCAACGCATTTAATATAACCTATATTTATTGAATGGTTGCCTCTCCCAAATAATTCACAACCAGACTCTTCCTCTTTGAGATTTAGATTATTTGAAAGATAAACAACATGATTCGACCAGCAAAGACAGTTGTAAAGAATATATATTGCCATCAACACTCCCAACCCTGTTAAAAATGTCTTTGCATTGACGCATCGAGAGAAACTGATTTTTTTTTTTGTGTACCATGCGTACAGCACATATCGTTTATTTTTTGTCCATGACCTGTTGTTCCCTCCTGTACAGATCTTGATTTATTTAAGTGCTTCATCAACTTGACCAAGAACAATAGGATGGGAGTAAGCTTTGGCATTAGCCACAAGCCCTTTGCTTAATAGGGTTGTTAAAAGTGCAATAAAATTCCATTGGCTTTGATGGAGTATTTATCGATGGATCTTGCAACAGAATGGTAATAGTAATGTATCAAGTTGTCTTACGGTATTGAAAATTGTTGATTTATTGCTCGCACAAATATGAAAGTGATGCACGTAAGAGTTTTTTTTAAGCCTGCTGTAAAAAAAAAAATACTGCACAGGTTTACCACATTTTCTTCCACATTTGGAAGTGGCAACTTTTCTCTTTTGTATATCAGTGTGTATTTATTTTCTTCCTGCCATTGTTACTGTATAATGAAAGTAATGATTTACTTTACAGAAATTCTAAATAAATTATCATACCTGAAAATTGATGTGATTGCCGTTCAGGTCTGGCTCTTGAATCCATTGAATACAATGCAAACAACCATTCACACTAACATTTACGGCGACAAATAATTTAGAGCGCACATATCTAACTGAAAGCCTTGGGGTCAAATCTGGCCTGCAACAATCATTTATGTAGACCTGTGAAGCGCAGAAAACGTCTTGTTATTTTTCTTTATTAATGTGGTGGTTCTTTTCATTTTAGCAGAAAGCCTATACAGTACAATTTAAATTTCATAGGACCGACGACGACAATAATTCTGTGAAACAATTCAATAATTTTTAATCATTCTGATTGCAATCAGTGTTCTCAACTGGATAGACATTAAGCCGTGTCCACACGTTTTGGTGGGATATCTGTTATGTAAAATTTGTTTTTTTTTTTGGATCTGGAAATGTTTGGAAACGACGATGGAATGAATTAACGTTTCAACAGCTGGCGACAAGGAACTGGGGACGCTAAAATGTCAGGCAGAATTATGCGCATGCGTAGCTAGGACAGTAACGCTCACTTCCTGCAAAATAGTGCTCCCTATCAACAGACAAAGCTTTACACTTTGGATTCAATTGGAGATGCCTAAATGTTTGCGTTGTGACTTCCCACATTCAATGGTAAGACGGGTTTACTGATTGTGGTGCCAGTGTAATGCGTTGATCTTTTTTTTCCCGATCAGCTTGGCGATTTTTGCTGCGGCTGCAAGACTGCGATGCTTTGCACGCTGCCATTTCGATGCCCGCTCCGATGGCGGCCGAACCCGACTAATGTCTGGAGTACAAAACTTTTACATTCGTACCAAACTCACGAGTAAAGAGCCAATCTGACGATAGCGTCGTTTGTTTATAAATACGGCGCATTTGTATTAAATTTAAAGAAAGGGGCGTCCGGTTTGACTATTTGGTGATCAAAATACTCATCGTATGAGTAAATAGAGCTAACATCGTCCATAGCGCAAGGCGCTTTAAACATTAGCTGTGATCGTAGTTTGTCAAGATCGCTCGTTGATAAACAAACTGATCACGACCAAGTATTGTCCTTGTGACTGACCTTTAAATCGATGCGAGCGGTTTTCGGAAATCGGGCTTGGTGCAGTTTCACCTTCAGACTCATCTCTCTCCTCGGCTGGGTTATTTGCTGGTTCTGCTAATGTAACGATGGTCGGCTATTTCCACATTTAATGGGGATTAACTACTCCTTCAGATGACTCTTTGACCTGCAAAATGACAAAGCGATATTGGAGAGTGTGTGTGGTGCCGATTACAACAACAGCACAACTCTACGACTAAATTAGGTCAACGGGAACGCTGCGTCAACATGTCAACATATAATTAAAGTTTGTTGTTGTTGTCGTTCTGTTTGTTTCCTGATGAATAAAGCCTGTAATTCAATAGGGAGTATTTGCTGGATAACATCTTTATTAATAGGTAATGAGACTTCTTATGCCATAAGGCATCCATAAATGAATAGTGGGCAAAATAATACCTATCAGAACGATTTTTTTTCTCCCCAATCGCGCATCTTTACCATAGAGATAACTGAAATGTTGGTGGTCAAATTACCCCTGTCCCTTTTAAAAGAACCAATTTTAAAGATTAAGGTCCGATGTTGACAAAAATAGTTCTGATCATCCAACAGCGCCATTACTCAAATTCACTTGCCAATCATAGTATCACTAGCCGCTAGAGATAAGTGCATACTGGCTAGAGTTAGCACACTGCATTCGTAGCGACCTGCATAAGCAAATATATTTTTGTGTTGATTTAATAGCAGTTTGGTCAACCCACAATAGTTGAAGGAAGAGAAGAAATGGATTTGGTTGCAGATATACTGTTAAAGCCATTTTCAAGAATAGATGGACATCATTAAGAAAGATTGGAAAGCTCCAAAGCTCGTGAAAATAGCAAATAACATTGATATTTTATGAGGTTATCATGAATCCACACATTCATAGTAAAAGAGTTTAATGACAGTAGTTTTGAAGCAAACATTGATGCTTTCCTCTTCAGAACTATTTGAATCATATTCATAACTGCATGAGTAGCAAGAGAGCATCTTCTCCGAATCTGAAGCCATTGTTTTGATTCTAGAGCAAGGCAAGACGTCCTGGCGTGACGTCACGAACAAGGGGGCGGGACCTTCTAAAACTCGCCATCTCCGAGATCATTTTGAAGTAGTTTTGAGACATTTCAACTCATTTTTATTGGTCTTTTGCCTTTGACTAAAAATATTAGCCTGCGTGTTTTGGGTATTTTAGATGTTCTAAAATGTTTTTCTGATGTCAGCCAATGACCATTTTATGTTTGGGAGCCTTTTACTTGCTTGTTCTGTAGCCACAAAGGGACATAAGTCTTCTTGTGCCGGTCCCAAGCCCGGATAAATACAGAGGATTGTGTCAGGAAGAGCATCCGACGTAAAAGCTTGGCCAAAACAAACATGCAGATCAAACCTCTAAAGATGGAGGACACTGATTTGCTGTGGGAAAAGCAGAAAGGAAAAGAAGAAGTTAGGAAGCAAAAAAATGGTATCGGTTGTCCTTTAAAGTAAAGGTCAGAAAATGATGCGATTCGTTGAGTGTCGTAGTCTTTAGCATCTTCTAAGTGTATCAATCATGTCAGTGTTTTTCTTTTCCAGCAGTTGTCACAAGTTGACTTATCTAAATTTTGTATAAGCTAACATCTGCTTCCCATTGAAGCCGACCTCCGCGAGTGGCACACTTTTGATTCAGAGCGTGCCGTGCTTTTTTGCTTCACGCGTTGCCGTGGTGTCCAATTTGTCGTCTGACCTAGCGGTATTTTCAGTCTCTCTGTCCGCATTATGTTAACAATCACGTTCCACGTCGCCTACTTTGACGGGAAAAGGCCCGTTGAGTGAGCCGAGCGATGAAACCAGGTTAGATCTTATCCCTCCCTTGGGGTATCATTTGAACCGGCGGCGTACACAAGAGCGAGAATGTTTTGGTTTTACCGCAGTTAGGTCACGTGTAAATATGGGCACGCTTCCCTAGTCCCACGCTAGGCATGAGAGCAGCGGTCAGTCAAGGGATGTCACTCACACCTGACTTACCTCTAGGTCCCGTGCACGGTATGTGACCCACTTCCTGGACTCCTAATTGGAGGTGGTCCATCGATGTTTACGTATCAAGAGGGAGGGTTTTGTATTGTTCTACAAAAAGCGTCACTTCAAGTCCACTCTTCAAATGTCTCCTCTGACGCAGGGTCCGCACAGAATCCCCAGGTCCAGAGAGTAGGCTGTGACGGCACGGTGTCTTGTCGGGTCGCTCTGCAGGCGAGATGGATGACACGCATGAGCTTCCGGTAAGTGCGTCTGCATGAGTGATTTCAAATTGGGCGGTACGGTAGTCTCTTCATTTCTCAAGAAATCATTCTTTCGATCCCATGTTTGTTATCTTCTTGTCGTTGACAGCATCCCGTGTGCTTTGAATGTTGGAGTGAGTCTTGAAAAGCATTGTTTTTTTTCTTGCGAGGCTGCCGTTAAAGCGCTGGTCAGACCTCTGTCAATGTTTTTTTTCCCTTCCATGAGGGGGAAGCACTTGCCTTTTGTCCATGTTAATGTTTGTTTAGTACATATGTTGTCAAAGCGTGATATAAATCAATATGTATTATATTGTACAGCTGCCCCCATTTCAAGCTCAGAATACTCCAGACCCATATAACTTAGAAATTAAGTCTTTTTTTCTGATGAAAGAAGAGAGTCTAAGGTTTCTTCCGTTACATTGAATGTTTATGTAGTCCTAAAATTAGATATACTGTGGGTCCTGCAATTTGAGTGAAAATGACAAAAACGCTGGCATTGTAGTGGACACATTTTTGCACTTGGTCTGTGTCAGAGATGTTCGATCAGAGTAATGTCAGAGATGTTCGATTGGACACTGTGGACAAAGACTCGAGCCCAGAAAGATTGTCTTTACTGCCGGCAGGAGACGCAGCCATTCATGACAAACGCCTGAATTCTGCAGCCCTCTGCTAAGCTATTTATTGAGAGTATATGCAAATTAATTAAAGTGATACATTAGTAAAACATAGTTTTTTTTATTAGAATACCACACCTCTTGTGTTCTAAGCACAAATAGTTTTAAGCAATAAAACATTGTTTGTTTACATTGTTTACATTTGTAACCTGGCTAATGAGCTCTTCCTGTGAAGGAGTTTCAAGTCGTAAATTGCTTCTGTGATAAAGGAGTTTCCCAAGTCCTAAATTCTGTCCAAGGCCAAATGTCATAGATGCAGATGACAGTTTAACAAGCTGCGTCTGTTGACCTCAGATTGACCCCAGGTTGTCTGTGCTTCAATTGTGTATTCGAGTCACACATGTTGACTAAGCATACAACAGCATGAAACTTTTAAATATGATAACTTCTTATTTCCCATCAATCTCTCAGTGAATGAGTTAAAGTATTTGGTTTGTGTGCACAGGCCAAGAAAGCTAAGCTTGACGTAGACAGTGGACTGGACAAAGAGCAAAGGTATAACAACAAGGACAAACGGCTCATTTATAAAATAAAATAAAAATAAAAATCCCATTGGTTAAAACTAAGCATCTCAACGCACTTGCAGTCATTTGGGAGAAGATGGAAGCCCGAATGCTACGCTAGCGCCATCGCAACAGGGAAGCTCTTACTCCGCCCTGTCCATCTCCCAACTTGGCACACGTGAGTAGAAAATCTGGCAAAAGTCGTGACTCACCATAACCGTAAGGAATCCATCCTCTCGTCTCGTTGCAGGGGATCGGCAATCTGAAGGGGAGATAGGAGCAGCGCCTCAGTTAAACGCAACGTACGCCGCGCATTCAGGTAAGAAGGCGTGCCGTGATTGCACAACGCACATCAAACTGATGTTTGGGTTGTCGTAACAGCCACGGAAACGGCAGCCGGGTCGGAGTACACCCAGCAGGTCTATGAAGGAAGCAAGTGAGTATTCAAAAGATGGCCGTTTCTCGTCAGGTAGGCAATTCAAGCGCCAATTTTACTTCCTATTTTAGCCCCGTGGCGACGACATTCCCCAGCGCGGTGGCCTTCCCTCCGCTGGCTCAGTCTGCTGTGTACTCGGCTTTTCCACAGACGGGCCAAACATATGGTCTACCGCCCTTTGGTTAGTAGTCCCCCTTCCTCCCTTATTTTTTATTTCACTTTCTCTTCTTTCCTAACATCCTTCTCATTAAAAATCCTTCACTAAAAAAAAACCGCATTGTCACACTTTGCTTTTAGGAGCCTCACTCTGCTTAATTTGCTTTCGGGGTGTTTTTTTTTTTTTTTTGTTCCTGCTCAAAACACAAAGCCCACACACAGCTTTGACAGGAGAGGATTTCAAAATAAAACTCCTCGCCCCCCCACCGTCTCCCAATAACCCCCCGTGCCCCTCTTGCTGCCTCTTTCCTTCTCTTTGCCTTTATCGCTGTCTGTCCTCTTTAGGTGCTATGTGGCCAGGCATAAAAACAGAGACAGGTCTGCCAGAGTCGCCCTCTGGTGGCCAGCCTGGGTTTCTCAGCTTCAGCACCACATATACCTCAAGCCAGCCAAGCCAGCTTCACTACTCATACCCCAGCCAAGGCAAGCTGTAGCATCACTTTGCTCAGGATAATGCTGTCACACTCTGCATATTTTCTGGAGGGGAGTGTAAATTTATTTTCAGCATTTTTTTTTTTCCACCGTGAGATGGCTAGCTTTCTTTCCCAGCGCCTTGACTCAAATTGAGCTTCTCGCGTGTGCGTTTCTCCCTAGGCTCGAGTTTCACAACATCCAGCGTGTACTCCAACATCCCATCGGCGACGGCCGCTACCGCAGCATCCGCCACGGTGGCTCTTCAAGTAAGTACAGTGATACCTTAGCTTACGAACTTAATTGGTTCCCAGAAAGTGTGTGTAAGGTGAAAAGTGTGTCTGCCAAACATTTATTTCCCATAAGAAACCATTAAAATTAGAATAATCCGTTCCCATGTCCTCATAAAACACATTTCTACTAAATAAGCCTTTAAACTACACACAATATATTTTATGTATAATAAATGTGCTATTGTATTATAGTTAAAGAAATAAACCGTACTGTATAATAAAGTTGTATTTACTTTTGTGATGGTCGTTGATGTAGTTGCCTCTTGATGCTGTCCAAGTGAAGTTGCTGTGCTTTCTCTGCGATAATACCCTCACTCACACGGTCCCCTGCTAGCTGCTTTTCATTAATCCAAATCTCCATAAATTTTTCTACCTCTTCTATTACCTGAGACCGTTGCTTAGACAATACAGAAACACCCATGGCCACACGTAGCAATGGTCGACTTAGCGTACTGGTGGTGGGACGCTAAGTCACACAAACGCACACCTCATTCGTGTTTTTCGATGATCTCCTTCTTCTGCTCGACCGTAATTTTCGTTTGTGTCCTCTTCAGCTTAATACTAGCCTGTGGTGGGGTCTTTTTCTGTCCCATAATAGCAAAAGTACTCTACTCGATAACAAACCATCTCTGCACTCAAAGAAAGGGGGTGACAAAAATTAGTCCGCCAGCCACTGTGGCGCTGTGTGGTTTCGTTCATCCAACGAAAACTGGTTTGTATGCCAAGATTATATTCTCGCGAATTTAATGTTCGTAAAGCGAAAAGTTTGTGAGCTAAAGCGTTCGTAAGCTGAGGTATCACTGTATTTTTTTTTTTTGTAAATTATCAATCACAGTTAAAATGTTGATTGATGGAGTGACAGATAAAATTTCCGTTGCGACTCCCTCAGGATTTTAGTAGCTACAACTCACTGGGACAGAGCCAGTTTTCACAGTATTACAGCCTGCCTGCCAGTTACGTGCCGGCAGGCCTGCCCAACACCGACGACCACGGAGCCGCCGTGGGGGGAGCCGTGTACTCGACCGTTAAGTCAGAAGAGGCCGCCTCGGCGGCGCTACCTCCCAGAGGTGACTTTTTGTTGGACCTTGAGTTTAGTTCTCTCGTTGATGGTACTTTTCTAAATAGATCCCACCACCCCCGCCCCGTCCTCTCCACTGTCCCTCTCTAAGATGCATCCCCGTCAGAGAATCTGCCGGCAGGGGCGGCTCAGCCCACCAGCGTGTCTCACCCCACTGGAGTCAGAGACCAAGATGAGGTCGGACGCAGAAACTCGATGGGAAAAGCTAAAGGGAAGGCCAAAAAGTGCGACAGCTCCACACCGACAGAAAACGACCTGGAGGTAAGCATCCTATTAGCGTTAGCATCATTTTTCAGAATCCATTAAATCATACGCTGCCATTCTCAAATTTATTTGGGAATTGAAACGTGTGACATGGAGCGCCATTCTGGAATTTGTTCGGGTTTTGGTTTTTCTTCTGGGGGAGGGGGGTGCCGAGAAAGCGCTGGTCAGACCTCTGGCAATATTTTTCCCTTCCACAAGGGGGCATCATTTACCTTTTGTCCATTTTAATAATAATAATACATTTCATTTCTAAGCGCCTTTCAAAACTCTCAAGGTCACTTTACAGTCACAGGATCATTTTTTTCTGTGGGTGAGCGGCGGCAGCCACACGCGCTAGCGTGTACTCAACCCGAAAGTAACTCAAATAGATAGAAAGCTGGCTAGCAAACAAATAGCTAATAGACAGCCAATAGATAACTAGCTAGTCAGATAGCTAATAATAATAATAATAATAATAATACATTTATTTTCTAAGCGCCTTTAAAACTCCCAAGCAAATAGCTAGCTAATAATAATAATAATAATAATAATAATAATAATAATAATAATAATAATACATTTAATTTCTAAGTGCCTTTCAAAACTCTCAAGGTCACTTTACAGTCACAGAAGTTGTTTTCTGTGGGTGAGCAGTGGCAGCCACACGCGCCAGCGTTCACTCAACCCGGAATAACTCAGCGCTTAATAATAACTGTAAAAGCGCTTATATAAAGAAATATGTATGTATTGTATTGTATTTTGTACAGCTGCCCCCATTTCAAGTTCAGATAACTCCAGAGCCATATAACTTAGGAATTAACCCGTTTTTTTTTCTGATGAAAGAAGAGTCGAAGGTTTCTTATGCTGCATTGAGTATTTATGTCGTCCTAAAACTCAATATTCTGTGGGGCTTGCAATTTGAGTGAAGATGACAAAAACCCTGGCACTGGAATGGGCACATTTTTGCAAGGTAATGTTTTTTTTTTTTTGTTTTCTTTAAGCGCATCTTTCTGTGGGATCTGGATGAGACCATTATTATATTCCACTCGCTACTCACAGGCTCTTTCGCGCAAAAGTTTGGCAAGGTATGTTGACATAAAACAATGAAGAAAATTAGCCAAGACGATATCGTCTGCATTTGAAGCTCTTTTTCTTATCATCCGCCATTAGGACCCTGCAACCATGTTGAATTTGGGCTTGCAGATGGAGGAGTTTATCTTTGAGTTGGCTGACAACCACCTGTTCTTCAACGACTTGGAGGTAGGGTGGATTTTGGAGAAAATGGGTGGATTTTTTTCAGTCTGACTGGATTATTAAATAATAAATTAAATAATGTATGACAACTAAGTCTACATTCAATTTAAAGGAATGTGACCAAGTCCATGTGGAGGACGTCGCCTCCGATGACAACGGGCAGGACCTAAGGTGTTTTTTTTTTTTTGAGCTGAGCTGTGCCAAATTAACATAAAAAAAAATTGTGATTGTTTAAATGGATTTTGTATAATGACATCAGTGTCCTCCTGTTTTTTTTAAGTACTTACAATTTCTTGGCGGATGGATTTAACGGTCCCAGTGGCGGAGGTGCAGCCGGGGCAACGACAGGCGTCCAGGGTGGTGTGGAGTGGATGCGCAAACTGGCCTTTCGCTATCGCCGCCTAAAAGAGATTTACAACACTTACAAGGGAAATGTCGGAGGTGAGTTGACGCAGCATGTCGCCATTTTCTGTTGTTTTAGCTTCGGAAACCAGTGAGTGACCCAGGTCTTCAATTTCATTCCGCCTCTACGTGCCCTCTGTCCGTCTCACAACGATGGGGTGCAGAGCTTTCAGCCGCTCCGCTCCTAAACTCACTTCCACCCCACATCCGCAACATTGACTCCCTTCCTACTTTCAAATCTCACCTGAAAACCACCTGTTTAAACTTGCTTTCATGGTCTAATTTATTCTGCTGTTTTATTATTTATTGTTTTATGCATGATTTTACTATTTTGTGTATTGTCTTTGTTGTAAAGTGTCCTTGGGTGTTCAGAAAGGCGCTTGTAAATTAAATGTATTATTATTATTACAGTAAAGTCTCGTTATATAATATATCGATATACCGCTTATTAATACTAATTTCTATAAAGGAGAAAATAATAATATATATATCCTGGTTATATCGATATTTTTCAGACTCCCGAGAATATCGATATAACGAGACTTTACTGTATTATTAACAAGCTTAAAATAAAGTTTGTTTGATTTAGTGAATGTCAGAAAATCTGTTTGAGCCTTTGCACCGAATGTGACCATTGAGCATTTCAACTAGCTTGTTGTTACATTTCCAAATAGCCCATTTAAGTCAGACTCTGTACATCAAACATGTTTCAGCCTAGATAAATAAAAATGGGTTTGTTTGTTTTTGACTGTTTGCTTGTGACTCTCCTCCCTGACAACTGTTAACTAACAAATCGTTGGAAGCAGTTACATTTAAAGTGTTCTTTTACAAATATATAATGTGCTTTTAAATACAGTAAAGTCTCGTTATATCGATATCGGATATATCGATAGTCACGGTTATATCGATACTATTTCTATGCACACACAGAGAAAATTGCATGCAAACAGGGTCGGATATATCGATAGTCCCGGTTATATCGATATTTTTGCGGACTCCCTTGAATATCGATATAACGAGACTTTACTGTAATCCTGTTTCTGCTCCCCTAAAGGCCTGTTGAGTCCGGTGAAAAGGGAGTTACTTTTACGGCTTCAATCCGATATCGAGAACGTGACAGACTCCTGGCTCAGCACAGCGCTCAAGTCTCTACTGCTCATCCAGTCCAGGTTTGTTTTTAACTCATTCGCCGCCATTCCCGAATTGAAAAGCGTGACGTGGAGCGCTATTTCCGAATTTGTTTGGTTTTTGGTTGCTGATAAAGTGCTAGTCAGACCTCTGACAATGTTTTTTCCCTTCCACAAGGGGGCACCATTTGCCTTTTGGCATTGTTAGCGCTTTGATACAGCTTCAGCTGTTGTTAAAGCATTATATAAATCATTATGTATTGTATTGTATAGTGTACATCCACCCCCATTTCAAGCTCAGATAACTCCAGAACCATATAACTTGGGAATTAACTCTTTTTATTTTGATGAAAGAAGAGACTCTGAGGTTTCTAACGCTGAATTGAATGTTTATGTCGTCCTAAAACTTAATATTCTGTGGGTCCTGCAATTTGAGTGACAATGACAAAAACCCTGGCACCGGAGTAGACCCATTTTTGCACGTCTGGCAGTGAATGAGTTAACTATCCAATCTTGTCTTACCTTTCAACGTCTGCCTTCTGACTTGGGTTTGTGATAATTGCAATGTATTGCATGATGTATTTACTGGCTTCTGTTTTCCCTGCACCGTTTTCCCTGCACCGTTTTCCCCTGTTTCAAAGAAATACATGATTTTTTTTAAAAAAAAGGGAAAAATAAACATTTTTGCACATCAACTGGCAGTGAATGAGTGACTGACTGTACGTACGACTGTCCAATCACCCCCCCGCCCTAAAAAAAACTGTAGTTGGTAGCTATCACTTGACTATTAAGAAGTTGCTGAGATTTTGTTTGACCAACAGAGGGAAGTGCGTTAATGTCTTGGTCACAACCACTCAGCTGGTGCCAGCGCTGGCTAAGGTGCTGCTCTACGGCCTGGGAGACGTCTTCCCAATCGAGAATATCTACAGCGCCACAAAAATAGGTACAGCCATATTCACGTCTCATCGTCAATCATTGTAATAAAAAAAAAAAAAAAAAAAAGAACGCCATCCCATAATGGTAGCCATATTTTAACATTTCCCTGCTATCGCCGCGAATGTCTGCGTTGTTTTTAGGTAAAGAAAGTTGCTTCGAGAGGATCGTCTCTCGCTTTGGGAAGAAAGTGACATATGTTGTCATCGGCGACGGGCGCGATGAAGAGTTTGCAGCGAAACAGGTGCGTGTCATGTTGGAATTCAAACTTGAACCTAATAATAATAATACATTTCATTTATAACTAACTCTCAAGGTCACTTTACAGTCACAGGATAAGTTTTTCTGTAGGTGAGCAGCGGCAGCCACACGCGCCAGCGTTCACTCAACCCAGAAGTAACTCAAATAGATAGAAAGCTAGCTAGCTAATAGATAGCTAAAAGATAGCCAGCTAGATAGCGAACCAGCCAGCCAGATAGCTAATAGACAGCTAAATAGCTATCTAGCTTGATAGCTAATAGATAGCTTTGTACATCTGAGGTGACACACCAATAAATTACCTTTGCAAAAATGTTACAACAAAACCCGACCAAATTCAGAAATGGCGCTCTATGTCCTATTTTCAATTCCCAAATAAATAAATACAGTAAAGTCTCGTTATATCGATATCGGATATATCGATAGTCCCGGTTATATCGATACTATTTCTATGCACGCACGGAGAAAATTACATGCAAACAGGGTCGGATATATCGATAGTCCCGGTTATATCGATATTTTTTCGGACTCCCTTGAATATCGATATAACGAGACTTTACTGTATAAAATAGCTAAGAGATAGCCAGATAGCCGACAGCTAACAGCCAAACAGCTAATAGCTACCTAGGTAGCTAATAGCCAATCATAGGATAAATTTTGAGAGCATACCGAGGACGTGTTTTGAAAAAAAGACCAAAATTCTAATTGCATTTGTTTTTGTCACCCCCACGCAGCACAACATGCCTTTCTGGCGGATCTCAGCTCACAGCGACCTGGTGTCCCTGCACCAAGCGCTGGAATTGGACTTCTTGTAAACAAGGAGACGGGCAGTGGTGGCACATTCAACGGGGGGGAAAAAAAATTGAGCGGCCAGCTATTTTTACTGGACGGACATTGATCAAGAATTCTCCGCGCCTCTAATGCTCCTCGCGTGCTTATTTGCGGACACCGCTGAGCTGGCTGACGGACGCTCAAAAAGGAACTGAGGTGGAGCAGACTGTGTCGTGCAGTTGACTGCTTTTCATGTGCTCGTGTCCAGCACTCACTATTCTTTGGCAGCTAATTACGCCACAGCTTAAAAAAAAATGGACTCTTGCAAACGCAAAAAGGGGGGCAGTGTCATTGTTTGATCTCGTTTTAATTTAACTTTAGGTTTGGAGGAGGGCATGTCAAATTACCAAAGCGCGTTTAGTTTGTCAGATTTGAATTTGTAGTCAACATGTTTCAGCCATTTTTTTCGGCTCGTTTGCACTTGTTCTGTTTGCACTCATTTTGACGACATCCATCAAGTACAATGAACCTCTGTTTTGTTTTTTGTTTTATCTGAGGTTATCTGAGGTTGCCCTGTTGCAACCCCCCCCCACCACACCCCTCAGAAATTATTATTATAGTTGCCTTTAAAGGACAACTGACACAATTTTTTTGTTTCCTAACTGACATCAGAAAATCGTTTTAGGACATCTGAAATACCCAAAACACGCAGGCTGATATTTTTAGTCAAATGCAAAACACCAATAAAAATGACTTAAAGTGTCCAAAATTTGCAAAAAAAATGAACCTGGAAGTGGCCAGTTTCAGAAGATCCCGCCCCATTGTTCGTGACGTCACGCCAGGATGTCATGTCTTGCTCTAGAATCAAAACAATGGCTTCAGATTCGGAGAAGATGCTTTCTTGTTACTCATCCAGTTATGAATATGATTCAAATAGTTCTGAAGAGGAAAGCATAAATGTTTGCAATCGATGAAAGAAGTCCTCCCGTATCAATTCGAGCCGTCAGGACTCCAATGGAGCTCCGTTGGAAATGTCAACTAGTATCAAATAATAGTCTTGGTGCGACACACAATGATTCACCATTGCGTTAGTTATGTGTTTTCCTTCTAATTTCGCCATTAACACGGATCAACACAAACTTTTCAGACCAAACTAAGTACCCAAAATGCATTGTGTGTCGCTTTCTCGGTCAGGGGCGTTCCAGACGTGACATCATGTCAGGAATCGTCATCAACTCGAAAACAAGACTTCCTGAATATTCAGCGTGAGTCTTAAAAGGTAGAATATAGCAATATGCCGTGGAATCTTTGTAAAATACGCTGAGTAGAAGTCAATTTGAAGTGATTTTACAAATTATGGACACAACTTGTCGAGGGAGGCGTCGGTTGTCCTTTAAATGCAACGATGCAGGTGTTCTTGATGATCTACTTCCTTATTCATTTGTCGTCACTGCAATATTTGAAATGAGCCTGCAATCCTGCAACGTGTACTAATAAGAAATGAGAGCCAATTCAAAGTACTTTTAGTTACGACATGATTTTGACCCTGTGGAAATGATGCGTCTATGGTTTTCAGATGAGCTGGAAATGTTTTCACTTTATGCTATGAGAGATATAGGAATAAACGTTTATTTTTCCGGCCGTTAACAACCATCATCAAATATTCAACTGTTGGCCATTTGGCTTTCTTATAGCACCAAGCCCAAGTGTCCTTCAAGAGTGTTCACCTATGGAACGTGGAATTAAATTCAAGGATTTGTCAGCCTTTTTTTTTTTTGTTTAAATAAGTAGATAAGAATGTGACCCTTGTAAATAATTATCTAAGTCACATTTTGTGAGGTTTTGTTTTTAAACTAAGCTGGCACAAACACCGAGCATTATGATCCCCCTTTTCCTCTTTTTTTTTTTTTTAATCGAAATGACAGGCCATTGTATCCTCATGTCAACATGTAGCAGAAAAAGAATTATTCTGTGTAATTTTGCAAATCAAATTAAGCCTCCGACGTGCTTAATTCATGCAATTGAACGTCCAGACCAAATATTAACCAAAAACTAAATCCATAAATGGAGTAATTTCTTGGGTGGGAGTTGTTTACATCAGTTAAATAAATAGATTTGGACTTGCAAGCTGAATCAGCTTGACTTTGTCACGCAAACTGAAAACGGTACAAATGAGATGGCGACTGTGCAATACATCTTTTCATTCATTGCTCATTAACGATAGTTTTGAAAGTTTGTGAAAATTTTGTGTTCACATGACACGATGACTGAACAATTCTGAGCCTGAAGGTTTTGGTCTTTACTCACTTGCAGCTTTCGGACCGTTAAGAATGTGTATTTGTTTGTTGTTGTTTTTTTGCATATTTATATTGTGCCTTTAACTATCTGTATGCATAATCTCAAAGGGAAATATGTAAGATTTGGTTTAATCCTTGTAAAAATGTATTGTTATCCTAAATGTTATTTTCCTCTTTTTTTATGCGGTTTTATTTCGCCCGAATTCTGAACAGTTTTGGGGGAAATTCTTTCAAATTATCATTTCGCTTGTCATCGACAAAGCTTTTTCTTTTAAATGTACTCAAGAATTTCTTTTTCTCTCCTGATTCCTGTTATGTATTGCTGTTGAATAGAATCATTTGCATTTATTAGTTGCTATGACATCATACTGGCTTGGAGACAATCAATAAGATAAATGCTAATAGTGGCCCAGACTATTAAAAGTGGTAACTTAAAAAGTAATGTCAACAAAGCAATCGATTAGTTTTTGCTCACTTTGCGTTCAACTGATGGAATGGCTCTACCATTTTTGGGATATGAATCAATTCTGTTCTTTGGTAACCCTGCATGTCTGTTTCCAGGTAAACAAACGGGATGCAATGTTATAAGTACAATATTAGTACACGTTTTTTTAATCATCTCAAGGTCAGGACTTTAGACCGCATTAGCGCATTTAGGACCTCAACACATCTCTGTTTATCTGATAAAGTCAGTATATTGTAAATACGCTGAGCAGTGTCTTTGCATATTTTCACAAAGAATTGCATGAGCAAGCCTTGTTTGTATTTGTTCAAAATACAACAATAAATACAAAACTTTTTTGTATTCATAAATAATGCAATTGTTTTAAACGTCTGTGTAAGCTCTCAGTCGTACAAAAAAAAGTACAGATGGCGGCTGAAGAAACCTTCTCATCATTTAAACATACTTCAATTATTTGAAATACTTGAAAGTATTTGTTCAGAAAGTGTCGCTGTCTATGATTGTAGTTATTCTCATAGTTAAGTCCTGAGAGTTCGGTCCAATAAGTAATCGGGACATTAATTGCAGCCTCTTATTGCTGTTCTTTTTTTTTTGTTTGAGAGACAATTAAACATTCTTACACAATCTTTTTACACTTAAATCCAATTCAATTGCCGCATCAAAAAGTGCTTTTATAAATAAAAGTCTCAGTTTGGGTTGACGTGAGAAAAAAAAAGTTTATTATTGCAGCTCTCTGGGTAAAACTGACCTATTTCACTTATGTACACATTTACACATTGACCTTGTTTTGCTTTCATAAGTCTTGGGACTTAATAGGTCAACCTGGTATCTGAAAGATAGTATTTCATACCATATCATAAGGAAATTAGAAATACATATTGTTATAACAATAAAAGTAATTTGACCTTTTTATGCTTAAATTTTGAAGGGATGAAAATCCCTGGAATCTTTTAAAACTCAGCTCTCGATACAACTATCAAATATAAATAGCTATAAATACAATTAATGAGTAAGGAAGCAAAGGGAAATACAGACAAAATACTACTGTGACAGCAACTGAACAATTGTCACCTGTTCCTGCTCACTTTGGCCTATGGGTGGCACTGTGGTGCCGTACATGGGTGGAGTAAGCGGGTAAAATAAGACGAGAAGAAAGTTACAATTAAACTTTCCATAAAATATGAACATTGTTGCAAATTGTGTTCCGCATTTTCCAAATTGTCCCATGGTCCTGTCACATACAAAACTAAACAATTTGAACGGTGAATTTCACAAAAACGAACAAAATAAAAGACAGGGAATATTCATTTCAGTTTCATCTGCTTTCTGTAAAAGTATCCCCAGACACGTTTTGCTTAATTTTACTACATTTTTAATAACCTATAATACTTGGGGTGAATAAGAAAAATAACATTCCTAATAAAAGCACTTTCGTGTGTAACGTCTTAATTTCGTCCATACCATCATCATCATCATACACCAAGTGGCCCAGAGGTTAATGTGGCATGTTAAATAATCACAGATAATAAAACATTTTTAACAAATACATACGATTATTTGCGTTTCACGACTTAGGGGAGACAAACCTTACAATTTCTTTGGCCCTCGTGGTTTTGCCGAGACGCCATAAGGAGTGTCCCGTATTTCCGGATCTGAAAGGGGGCACCCGATATTAAACTCAATTACTATTACTCGTTTTTTCAAATATTATGAATACATTGCGATTTCTGTTGTCTTACCTGCTTGTCTGTGTTTCTGCACCCTTTGTGGGTGAATACTCGTTATTTTGAAGGATTGTCACTCCTGAAGTCGAAGCTAGCATTAGCATTTGACTCAAATCATGCATTGACTTTAGCATGTGAGCTTGTGGTGTTCCAAATGCTAAACAATGTTTGAAATTTGAATGAACTTTTTCATAATGCCTCTTGTGAATTAAAAATTAATTTAAACTCTAACTTCTGTGTCAATAAACTGCTTTAAGAACGCTTAGAGACGGCGGTCCTGCTCAACAGTTGTTTCAATCAAGCAACATGGTGTATTCAGGGTACTTTCATGACGTCGGGAATGTGGATAAGCTCAGCGTCGTTCTGTCCAATCAGCGTTGAACTTCGATGAGAATAGTTTGAAAATCGACAGAAGTTAAAATCGAAATTATAATTCAATTTCGATTAATCAGCCACGCCAAATTCACGCTGTAAACAACAACAATAATTTCATTTTTATAGTAAAACGAGCTGAGAAAGGCGCGTCACAACACCATCCGTGACACTCTGACGAAGGCGGAAGTATACGCCGAAACATGTCAGGTAAATGAACACCAACAAAAAGCCACTGTCTCTAAGTAAATAATCTGTTGTAAATTATATATCTAGTAGACTATATGAATTAAACACAACAATAATTGCATTTTTTTCTTGGCGGTGCCAACCTTAAATAATTAAATTGTGCACGTGATCAAGTGATGCGTTCAGCTGCTGTAGTTTCCCTTCCTTTTCAAACCGTGAGGTTTTACCGTGTGAATACAATCCCTTTTAGGTTAAAAAAAAAGTGTCAGCTACACATCGTCCTTTAAATATGGAGGACAACAATGACACTTTTAAGTGTCCATTTAACGGTCAAGTACGCCCTCGTAGAAATTGGAGAACTGGTCCCTCATGACATGCAATACATCCGTGTGTCGGTAATCCATGCGCATATCAAATGTTTGGTCATGAGTAGAAATTCTCAGCCAGCTTCCTCATTCTTTTATTGGAAAATCTGCTGTCAGCTTGTGACACGGCGCCGTCCACCACATCAATCGTGTAAGTTCCATCACTAATGTGGTGAACGCTGTCTTCCAACGTCACACTTCCGGCCGAGAACATGACCACCTTCTCAGAAGCGCTTGTTGAATCTCCCCTCAGCTCATTTTTCGTGAGATTTGGATGAAAGCACTTGTAATAGATTATTTTGAAGATCAGGCCAAAAATGTAAAGTGCAACCACGCTAGAGGCAATGATGCAAGCATACAGGATGGGGATTTTAAAAGAAAGGGGGTTCGTGTGTATCCTCCAGCACCACAAGCCGCATAAAAGGGAAATATCAAGACAAATAAAGCTGTGATACAACGTCGTCTTGTATCGAGTTCTTTCCTCCACAACGTTAAACCAGTCAAAATACCAAATGAGGCCTACGGTGGCCTGGTAGAGCCATTCCCCACCTGGGCTGTCCATGAACCGTGACTTGGAGCGCCAGGCGCAGAAGAAGAGAAGCATCCAGGAGCAAATGAAATGGGTGAAGATGAAGCAAGGCTGGACAGAGGCAAAGAGGGCAATGGCAACCACCCGGGAGAAGATGAGAAGAAGGTTCCAGATGAAGTAGATGAGCGACGAGGCGATGTGTTGCTCTTCTTTGTCGGGTAGGAAGGAGCGAAGGGAGCGGTGGTACGTCGTCACGCTGAAGGCAATGGCTGAAGCCGAGCCCAAGGCTTTTAAGACTGAGGGTGAGATTGGACAAGCGACGTGGTTATGATTCACACATTTCTATCATAAACTGTGACAAAAATGTGATCTATATTTTGGTGTGTTTTTCCGATTAACTCATTCACTGCCAGACATGTGCAAAAATGTGTCCACTCCAGTGCCAGGGTTTTTGTCATTTTCACTTAAATTGCAGGACCCAAACAATATAGAGTTTTAGGACTACATAAACATTCAATGCAGCGCAAGAAACCTTAGACTCACTACTTTCATCAGACAAAAAGAGTTAATTCCTAAATTATATGGCTCTGGAGTTATATGAGTTTGAAATGGGGCGGCTGTACAAAATACAATACAGTACTATTTATATAATAATAATAATAATAATAATAATAATAATAATAATAATAATAATAATAATAATAATAATAATAATAATAATACATTTAATTTATAAACACCTTTTAAAACTCTCAAGGTCACTTTACAGTCACAGGATAAGCTTTTCTGTGGGTGAGCAGCGGGAGCCACACTCAACCCGGAATAACTCTTATAGAACGAAAGCTAGCTAGCAAGCTAATGGATAGATAATAGATAGCTAATAGCTTGCTAGATATCCAGCTAGATAGCTCGATAACCAGTTAGCTCACTAATAGATCACATCAGCTCACAATACAATACAATACAAAACAATACAATACAACACAATAAATACGATACGATACGATACAATAAAATAGACCTTTAACGATAGCTGAAGCTGGAACAAAGCACTAACGTGGAAAAAAGAAAATGCTACCCCCTTGTGGAAAAGAAAAAAAAACAGTGCTTTACCTGCACCCAAGCATGAAAAAAAAAATCGGGAATGGCGCTCTATGTCACATTTTCCATTCCTGAATAAATTCGGGAATGGCAGTGAATGAGTTAACATACACAACAGACAATTTATTTTCACACGGGTCCCATGAGAACTATGTTGAAGTGAGATTAGGAGAACGGTTTAGTCTGGCCATAGCCTTGTCTGATGGCATTCATTATGTCATACCTGTCAGAGGATCCAATTGTCCCCGCTGCAGCATGATGGTGAGCATGAGGACCAATTGAGGCGCACTCTCGGATAAAGCCTCAAAGAGCCGCAGCATGCTAAGATCGTGAGTCAGGAACACCGCAGCGTCTACTGGGTCTTTTTTTTTGGTAATGCATCTGCACGATGTGATCTCCACAACACCGGCGTGCCTGGGAAAGAACCACGTCGAGACTAAAATCAGTACGTCACGAATTAGTTGTTTTTTTCCTTTCTTTTTTTCAGGGGGTGCTGATAAAGCACTGGTCAGAGCTCTGGCTATGTTTTTTTTCCTACTACGAGGCGGCAGCATTTCCATTTTTTTAGCGCTTCATTCCAGCTTTAGCTGTTGTTAAAGCGCTATATAAACCAATATGTATGAATTGCATTGTATTTTGGACAGCTGCCCCAATTTTAAGCTCATATAACTCCAGACCCATATAACTTAGGAATTAACTTTTTTGTGATGAAAGAAGAAAGTCTAAGGTTTCTAATGCTGTATTGATTCTTTATTTAGTCCTAGCTGGCTCGCTTTCTATCTATTTGAGTTATTCCGGGTTGAGTGAACGCCTAGCTAGCTAGCTATTTGCTATCCATTATCTATTAGCTATCTGTTGTTGTCGTCTATCTAGCTAGATATCTATTGTCTATCAGGCCCGCTGAATAGCTATCTAGCTGACTAGCTATTAGTTATATCGCTATCTAGCTAGCTGGCTCACTTTCTATCTATTTGAGTTATTCCGGGTTGAGTGAACGCTGAACATCTAGCTAGATAGCTATTTGTTATTTATTTTCTATTAGCTGTCTGTCTGGATGGCTATCTGGCTAGCTATCTATTATGTGTCTGGCTCGCTGGATAGCTAGCTAGCTGACTAGCCCTTAGTTATATGGGGTCAATCTGAGGTCAACAGACACAGCTTGTTAAACTGTCAATTTCATATAGGAGTTCTGGCCTTGGACAGAATTTAGGACTTGGGAAACTCCTTTATCACAGAAGCAATTTACGACTTGAAAGTCCTTCACAGGTAGAGCTCATTAGCCAGGTTTCAAATTGATCAGTTCATGGAAAAGACACTGTTTTATTGCTTACAGCTGTTTGTGCTTAGAACTCAAGAGGTGTTGTATTCGAATCAAGAAAACTATGTTTTACTAATGTATCACTTTAATTTGCATATACTCTCAATAAATAGCTTGGCAGAGGGCTGCAGAATTCAGGCGTCTGTCATGAATGGCTGCGTCTCCTGCCGGCAGTAAAAATAGACAATCTTTCTGGGTTCGAGTCTTTGTCCACAGTGTCCGATGGAACATCTCTGACACAAACTGAAGCAGATTTGACACCTTTGACATGGCATCCATAGCAATCACCACACTTCACGTTTGCATATATCCAAATAAGTAATAAATGCAATATGTAAAGCCACATGTGAAATCCAAACAATATATCCAAATAAAACACACCGCCTCGTGCGTCGAAAGCAGACTATCTGCCTACCAACCTGAAATAGATGCCCAGTTGCAAAAAGTGCACAACCTTCAGCTGCCTCGGGCTGAGGCACTTCTCAACGGTTGTCAGCCTCACAAAGTCATCATAAGTATACCATAGCCAACTGTAGGCTTGGGCAAGCATCGACGAGCCCAACAGGATGAATATTAAGATGCCGAGATAGACATAATCCTTATCTTGATAGAGCGACGCTGCAGTCCATATGTCCAAACCAATGTCCAACAAGAGAAAAGCCAAGCCCACGTAAGTAAGGAAACAATCCAACTTGGAGAATTTGAACACACTCATGGTTGGCGCAGGGCTGCTACATGCTGGTGCAGGAAGTTCCCACTTCACAATGACTAAAGTTGAACAGAAAAAGAGAGCTGTGCAGTTTGAAACTCCTCCTTCACACAAACACGCAGAAAAAACAAAACACCCTCAAGGCCTTCTCTTAAAGGCATACGGTTTGAAAAAAAACTCATGTTTCACTGTTTGATACTTTAATGGCACTAGAACACAGGTGTCAAAGTCAAGGTCCGGGGGCCAAATCCGGCCCACCAAATCATTTTTTTTTCGGCCCGCGAAAGCAAATCAAACTTGTGAAATTCAATGATGCTTGCTAAAATCCGAACCAAAATTTCATATTTTTTATTTATATTTTTTCATGAATGGCAGTGAATGAGTTAATATAAATCCACCCCCCCAAAAACAGAATCATCTTAAAAATTAATAAAGAAAATACATGCAAGTGGACGTCAACAGTTTATTCTTTTCATCATATTTCTTGACATTTTATTCTGAAAGTCCTTGTAAGTACACCTGTAAATACGTACACGGTATTAGCCCTTGTGAGTGTGCGTTATTCAATATTAGGAAAAAGTCGATCCGAAAAATTAGCATTGAAAATGTACAACATGCAGCGTTTTCACTGACTGGCGTAAAATAGTGCCGCACTGTGTGCCATCCTTTTGTTGAGGAGCTGGGAGGATAAAGCCCCGTCTTGGATAGGAAATTCTCTAAAGGACACTTCTGCATCAGGCAAGTCATCCGGTAGTCCTGGTTCTCTGAGCGAAGGCCTCCATAATTTGGGGTGGAAGCAACAATAATAGATGCATTTAAAGAGCAGTCCCAGTAAGTAAGTCAGAGGTAGAATGATAAGCAGCGCCATTGCGTAAGATTGCGAGGTCACGGGGTCACGGTAGCACCACCAAGTGGCCAGCAGGATTCCTGCATCGGTCGTGATGAACGTATGGTAAATAATACTTCTATTTCGAGTGCGACCCTCGGCGACGTTAAACCAGCTGAAGTACCAAATGAGCCCAACGGTAGCCCGGTAGAGCCATTCTCCACCGATGCTATCCATAAAATCGGTCCTCTGGCGCCAAACCCATAAAACGAAGACGGACCAAACGACGAGGAAGTGGCCGGCGATGTAGGTGGGCAGGACACAAGCGAAAAGGGCGAGGGAAGCGACCCGAGGGGAGATGAGTAAAAGGTTCCACAGGAAGTAGACGAACGATGAGCCCCAACCTTGTTTGGCTTTGTCTGGGAGGAAGGAGCGAAGGCAGCGGTGATAATCCACCACCATCCAGGCGATGGACGTGGTTGATGCTACGATGCTGACGACTGCAAACATGGAAGTGACATAGTCAGTATGGAAGGAAGGAAACTGTCAGAGATGTTCGATCCGACACTGCGGACGAAGGCGCGGACCCAGAAAGATTGTCTTTACTGCCGGCAGGAGACAAAGGCATTCATGACGGACGTCTGAATTCTGCAGCCCCTGCCAAGCTATTTATTGAGAGTACAGTAAAGTCTCGTTATATCGATAGTCCCGGTTATATCGATACTATTTCTATGCACGCACGGAGAAAATTACATGCAAACAGGGTCGGATATATCGATAGTCCCGGTTATATCGATATTTTTTCGGACTCCCTTGAATATCGATATAACGAGACTTTACTGTATATGCAAATTTAAGTGATACATTAGTAAAACATAGTTTTCTTGATTAGAATACCACACCCCTGGGCGTTGTACGTGCGAACAGCTTCCATGAACTGATGAATTTGTAACCTGGCTAATGAGCTCTTCCTGTGAATGAGTTTCAAGTCGTAAATTGCTTCGGTGATGGAGTTTCCCAAGTCCTAAATTCTGTCCAAGGCCAGATCTCCTAGATGAAGATGACAGTTTAACAAGCTGTGTCTGTTGACCTCAGATTGACCCCAGTTTGTCTGTGTTTCAATTGTGTATTTGAGTCACACATGTTGACTAAGCATATAACAGCATGAAAGCTTAAATCTGTGGGTGAGCAGCGGCAGCCACACGCGCCATCGTTCACTCAACCCGGAAGAACTCAAATAGATAGAAAGCCAGTTAGATTAACTCAAATAGAAAGAAAGCTAGCTAGATAGCTAATAGCTAGCTTACTCGTGGTTTTGAGGTTGGACAGCCCCGAAGCTAGCAAAAAATAGCAAATAATATAGCAATTTTATGAGGTTATCATGAATACACATGTTCATCGTAAAAATTCGAACAGTTTAATGACAGTATTTCTTACGTTTCTTCAAGTCACATGTTATTTACTGGCCAAGGGCACCCTCTAGTGGACGTTTAGTAAATCAAACCACATTGTGTTGTGGACTGATTCAGAAATAGAACCACTGAAGGCCTAGGAGTGATGTGCACGGCCCGCCACTAGATTGGATTGCATGACTGTGAAAAATTAACAGCAATCTATCATGTGGTTTCAGAACTATGTTGAAGTGGGTGATAGAGTTTCATATAGACAAGTATACTGTATTTTAATTATTTTGGAAGAGTTATGCAGATGACTTTAGACTTTACGAATACTAATGTTTATTTTGTGTAAATCAGCCCGAATGTGAAGATGGGGAACTCACACTGGACGGTCTTGGCTTTGTTGCTGCGCAGCACCACATAGATCATGAGCGTCAACTGCGGGGCGCTCTCGCAGAACGTTTCGATGAGTCGCAGCATGCTAAGGTCGTGGGTCAGGTAGATGGCGTATTCGGAGCCTTCCTCTTTCCGCCACCATACTCGGAAGCCTTGTCTGATGGCTGAGATGTGCCTAGAGTACGTACAGCGGGAATAGCGTGACAACAAGACTTGTTGAATGACACACATTAAATCGTTCAGCGGATCTCAACAACTCAGTCAAGGAGAACAGCTATGGAATGTGACAGGATGCTGCACCGACAAATTATTTGTCGCCACCACACCTGAACATGATGTTTATGGTCATTGCACTTGTCAAATGTAATTATATGGTGGTATGCTGGGGCTATAATGATGGTCTCGACAGTCTGTCAGATACCAGCCAAAAAAAATGTCAAACTGAAAAAGTTATTGTGGAATGTCTCAGCATCTTGGTATCACAAGAATGTGGCACAATGACATTTTACAAACAAGCAATGCGATTTTTTAACACACGTGTTTACCTGCATAAGAAACCCAGCTGCAGCACATGCAACAGGCAGGTGAGTTTAACCCTGTCCACAAAAAGCACCGCTTCGGCCCCCTTCTCATTCCGGAAACCGGGCAGTTGGCGGTCGTACTTCAACCAAAACCAGCTGAACATTTGGACCACGGAAGAGGAAAGGATCATGAGGGCGACTAGTGACCCGAACCACAAAAAGTCACCGTGGCAATAAAATTCGACGGCGACCCATAAATCGGAGCCCCAGTCCACCAAAAAAGTACAGACGCCGATGACTGAGAAGACGAAATCAATCCAGGAGTACTTGGAAAAAGTTCCCCGTTCCATCACAATTTAGCTCGGGTTAGCCTGCTGGCTGCTTTCTTTGCTAACATTCCATCTGGCGTCGCGTACCGTTATTTGTCTCAAAATGAGACATTACTTTGCTTTCAACCCATGGAGCACAATTCATTTTGTTTTACAAATGGGCACATTGAACGAGCCCATTCCACCGCCGTGCCCAAAACCGCATTATTTTTTTATATAGATAAGAAGAAAGTTTTAAACTATACAAGGTATTATTGGCAAAAACACTACCTCGTCGTTGGTTTTAGCACCGCCCATAAACGCGCCTATTTCCGGCGATAATTCGCAACTTCCGGCAACAGAGGAATGTGTAATAGTATAACTTTTTGCAATTGTAAAATCATATTTCTTAACTTATGACGACTTTACAGTTTTAGTAACTATAAGGGTTTTGTTTGTGGTTTAGTTTTATTACCTACAAAGGGTTTGTTTTATTCCTAAAGAACATAGTTTTTTTAATTTTATTTTAAGACACTTTAATGTAACGCCCATTACAATGTAAACATGTTTACATGTATAAAATTAAATACAAGTTAGGACGAAGCCAATATTTCTAAAGTTATTATAAGTGTATAAAAATGAACCGCCCCGTTGGCAGTTCCCCGCCCTTGCAGTGGTTAGTGATGATACAATCTGAAGTATTTTTTACTACTTGTAATAAACGCAGAAGAAGAAAATAGACCACACCTCTTTTATCGCGACCCATTGTGCGGATAAAGACCAGTTTATTTTCTCGTACGCCTCTATTTCTTTCGATTAACATGTCCAGAGTGTACATCGGAAGGCTGAGCTATCGGGCCAGAGAAAAGGACGTCGAGAGATTCTTTAAGAGCTACGGGAAGATACTGGAAGTTGATCTAAAAAATGGGTAACATCCTCTCCCCTTTCGCGATGATACCGCCAGAAAGCTAATGTCGGTTAGCTTGAGCTAACCAGGGCCGTCTGTGCAAGGCCTCTTGATCGAATTTTCTTTGTTGGAAGACATTCAAACAACAATCGATTCAGTGCCCAGTGTGCCTTATTATCAATATAAATACATACACGTATTAATAAAGATCTAATCTGAAATCTTAATGTTGGTTAGCTTAATCTGGGAGCTTGCTAACGCTAAACGTGGCAATGTCACGATTTAAGCGTGCAATTGCAACCGCCTTATTTCCTACGACGCCTACATTTTCAGGACGCGAAATGCATTCCTGCAGTCTTCGGGATCAACGATCAAAATGAATAATTGCAGTGTTTTTATTTTGTCGGATCGTCGTAATTAAAGCGAGCGTTGTTTGCAGGTACGGGTTTGTTGAATTTGACGACCCGCGCGACGCAGATGATGCGGTGTACGACTTGAACGGGAAGGAACTGTGCGGGGAGCGTGTGATTGTGGAGCACACAAAAGGGCCCCGTCGTGATGGAGGCTACAGTGGAGGAGGGGGAGGAAGGAGTAAGTTCATCAATGAAACATTGTCTTTTTTTATCAGAATAAATATGGTGATGAATTAACACGCTAGTTACTTTAGTGTTTTTTTAATTATTGATTTTGGTGGCTTGTGTGCATCCCTGCAGCTTTTTTTACACGACCATATGCATTCCATGTTGGATTGGATTGGATTGGATATGCCTTTATTAGTCTCACAGTGGAGAAATTTACATTACATGTTGCATGGACAAATGTAAACGGTAAATCAAGACAATATAAGTTTATATTCCAGCAATGTTTCTTTTTTGCATATGGCTTCATAAATGTTGGGGAATGCCTTACTGAATTCGGATGGCCACGTTGAACATTAGTTTTCAGCAGATATTTACAAATGCAAATAGACATCCAAACCCACATTGTTGGTCACTGTTTCGAACAGGCTCGTGACAGTTTTTGCAGTCGGAAATTTCTGATTTAGATTTTTGCTTTGTCTTGCAAACTTGACCAAACGAAATTCAAAACCTTTTGGACAAATGATTTGCCGATGAGAGCGTTTTTCCTGTTCCATTTGGGTGCATCCAAGCCACCAATAAGTAGTGAAATTAAACTATGTGGTAAATTTAAAAGAAAAGTAGTTGACAAAGAAAACTATTTTCACAAATTGAACTGATTTTGATAACTATGTTGTGAATGCTGTTTTGATTCTATTTTTCACATTTTTTGTTCAAGTTGATTGTCAATTTTAAAGGTAAAGATTTAACAAAGAACCTCAATGTTTCAATTGAAAGAGTCCTTTGCTGACTGCCCGCCCTATTGCTGGCCACGGTGTCCCCCATTTCCAAGAGTGTGGTTTGACCATTCTGGGCCCCTGGGCAGACCAAAAAAGGGAGCCATTGTGAATGAAGACCGCTATTGCCATTAGGCCCAGCCCAGGCCGGGTGGTGAGGATGCCATGGGGGTTAGGAACAGATGTGGGTTCAGCCTAAAAAAAAAAAGAATACTTATTCTAACAGTCAGTTGTTTTTTTTAGGCTAGTTTAGAAACTTTTTGTACAGCGGAAACTGTTTCCTTCTTGAGTTTTGATGTAATTGTAAATGTTTTAGAATACATCCTCTTTTTTTCTTATATTTAATGAATTGCTGTTTTTTTTTATAGTATAGACAGAAGTAGTTTAAGATGTTAATTTTAATAAATATACTGTACATAGATTTTTTTGTTTGAGCCAATTATAATGAATTTAAAGGACAACCGACACCATTTTTTTTTTGTTTCCTAACTGACATCAGAAAATCGTTTTACAGCATCGAAACTTGCCAAAACACGCAGGCTGATATTTTTACTCAAATGCAAAACACATGAAAATGAGTTAAAGTGTCCCAAAACTACTTCAAAATGACCCCGGAATTGGCGAGTTTCAGAAGGTCCCGCCCCTTTGTTCGTGACATCACGCCAGGACATCTTGCCTTGCTCTGGAATCAAAACTATGACTTCAGATTCGGAAAAGATGCTTTCTTGTTACTCATCCAGTTATGGATGTTTCAAATAGTTCTGAAGAGGAAGGCATAAATGTTTGCAATCGATTAAAGAAGTCCTCACGTATCAATTCGAGCCGTCACGACTCCAATGTAGCGTACCAGAAAATGTGCAAGATGACGCCCAAGCTCTGTTGGAAATGGGCTGATTTGTCTGTTAGGAATTTGTGTCAACTAGTATCAAATAGTAGTCTTGGTGCAACACACAACAATTCACCATCGCGTTATCTGTTTTTTTCCTTCTAATTTTACCATCAACACAAAGTTTTCATACCAAACAAAGCACCCAAAATGCATTGTGTGTCGCTTTCTCGGTCAGGGGCGTTCCTTTAGTGACGTCACGTCAGGCATCGTCACCAACTCGAAAACAAGACTTTATGACTATTCAGCGAGTCTTAAAACGTAAAATATAGCTATATGTGGTGGAATCTTTGTAAAATACGCTCAGTAGAAGTCATTTGAAGTGATTTTACAAATTATGGACACTTGTCCGGAGGCGTCGGTTGTCCTTTAAAATGCAAGGCTTTGATTACTCACAAATTATTTGTAGAATAGTGGTGGAATTCAGAATAATAAGTACACCCCCGTTGCGACACGGCCCTCATTTTGTTGCTCTATCCTTGTTACCTTGAAAGGTGGTTATGGAGGACGTTGGGGCAGAGACCGCTATGGTCCACCTATTCGGACGGACTATCGGCTCATTGTTGAGAATCTGTCCAGTCGATGCAGCTGGCAGGACTTAAAGGTAATTATTTTTTTTTTGCCGTCGCTAAGAAATACAGTGATACCTTGGCTTACGAACTTAATTGGTTCCCAGACAGAGTGTGTAAGGCGAAAAGTGTGTATCCCAAAAATTAATTTCCCATAGTAAACCATTAAAATGAGAATAATCCATTACAATCCACAATAATCCATTACAAACGTTACCGTTTCATTTCGAAGGATTACATGAGACAAGCGGGCGAGGTGACTTACGCCGACACGCACAAGGGGCGAAAGAACGAAGGGGTGATCGAGTTCAGGCTGTACGCCGACATGAAGCGAGCTTTGGAGAAACTGGATGGCACCGAGGTCAACGGCAGGAAAATCCGTCTCATCGAAGACCGCCCCGGAGTCAAACGCCGCCGCTCTTATTCTCGCAGCAGAAGCCGTTCCAGGTACGAAGCACGAATGTTGCAAGGGACTTTGGGCTAGTTGCCATTCTCGAATGTTGATGTGTGTGTTGTACGGATACTTGGTGTTGATTTAGGTCCCGCTCCAGGAGTCGCAGGTCCCGCAAGAGCCGAAGCCGCAGTGAAAGCAGCAGCCGGAGTCGCTCCCGCTCCAGGTGAGGCATCAACTGGGACTGCACTGGAAAGTCGCGCAATTTTTGTTGCTCGGCATATTTGGGGATTGCCTAAAATGGTACAGAAGATGAGTTATTGGATTAGCCTTTATTAGATTCACAGTGGAGACATTTACATTTCACAGCAAAAAGTGATGAAAGGAAAGAAGTAGAAAAACAAATACAGGCGCTTATTTAAACACAAAAGACAGACAGTCAGCTATCTATTAGCTATTTATATGCTATCCATTAGCTAGCAGGCTGTAAACTATCTAGCTGTTGGCTATCTATTAGCTATTTATATGCTATCCATTAGCTAGCTATTACCTGTCTAGCTGACTGGCTGTAAACTGTCTAGTTGGCTATCTGGCTATCTATTAGCTATTTACATGCTATCCATGAGCTAGCTAGCTTTCTATCTATTTGAGTTACTTCTGGGTTGAGTGAACGCTGGCGCGTGTGGCTGCCACTGCTCCCCCACGGAAAAACTTTATCCTGTGACTGTAAAGTGACCTTGAGAGTTTTGAAAGGCGCGTATGAATGAAATGTATTATTATTATTAGATCAAAAACGGTGCTGGCATATTCATGCTGCTGTAAAGGCAGCAGTCTCCTCCTTAATTCGGTGCCCAAATGTACTATATTCGACACTTTTTCATTTGTAAATGTGCCTCAGCTGTGTGATGATGCCGTTTGGTATCACGCGGTCCGGTTCTAATTTAGTGTAACCGCGTAACCCTTTGCCCCGCAGGCCCGCTTCCCGCTCTCGCAGTTATTCAGACAGCAAGAAGAGTAAAGGAAAAAGCAAGAAAGAAGACGAGCGCAGCAACGGAGACCAGAAAGACAAAGACCTCAGCAGGAGCCGCAGCCCAAGAAGCAAGAGGACCAAGAAAGAGGAGAGGAAAGGCAAGGACGAGTCCAGATCCCGGTCGAGGTCCCGCTCCCGTTCCATCTCCAGGAAGTCCGCATCAAAGGGTCGTGACCCTGCCAAGAGAGAGGATGAAACAGGCGAACGGCAGCGGGGTTCTCGTTCCCGCTCCCCAGTCAATTCAAAATCCAGAGCCAGGTCCAAGTCTAAATCCAAGTCCCGCTCCCCTAGTCCCGCCAAAGAGCGCTCCCGTTCAGCTTCCCGTTCGGTTTCTCGCTCCAAATCCCGTTCGCAGTCCCGTTCTCGTTCTCGCTCGTAGTTTACTGTTTGGGACTGCCACCCCTTCGGGTATCCCTTCATCCATTTTACATTTTGGAACACACCCACACAGGTACCTTCCATTTAGTTTTTTTTTTTTTTTATAAGTAGCTGTACAGCCGAGATGCTTTCCCTTGATGTCTATTTGTTTCATTTAACACTTTTAGTCCTTTCATGTAGACCTCAAAATGGAGCTTTTTTTTGTTTTAATTGCAGTCTGTGCGACTCAAAGTTTGACACATTTGGATTGGTGGGCTTGCGTTTTTTTTCCTACTTTCGTCACCTTAGACACCTTTCACAAAGCCCCTTGACATTTTATTTAAAAAAAAAGCCTCTTCATTGTGTTTTGATTAATGGTCAATTTCAATATTTTAATTTTCTTTTTCATTTGTTTGAAATAGAAAATGACTACTCCTCTGAAATAAAATCTCATCTGTAATCATACATCTGTGTAGGCTCTCGGTCGTACAGGAGTGGTCCATTGATGAAAAGGTTTCTTCAGCCATCATTTGTACTTTTTTGAAGGGGTTCGACATTTTGCTCCTCATCTGAAACGCTTCATCAGAAAACTAAAGTTGTGCTGGTGACTCTGGCCCTGTATACAGATATCTATCTATATATAGATATATGGATCTAGATATAGATCTATATCGATAAATCTATATCTAGATATATAGATAAATCTATATACCTATACAGATCTATATCTATCTAGCTCTATATATAAAGACATAGATATCTATATATCTATACCCAATGGACAGCGGTGGTGGTTCTGAGGTTGGGGGAGCAGTAGACTACTCCCTGAAGCCAATCTGATTACCTCTAATGGTCTATACCTCGCTCCGATTGCCTCATTAGCACTGGTATCACCTCACTAGCATGACTAAGCCAACATAGTAACATAGGTAGACTGTTACAACTATATATATATATATATATATATATATAGGGCCAGTTACCAGCACAACTTTAGTTCACTGACGAAGCTCTTCGGACGAGGAGCGAAATGTCCAACACCTTCAAAGAAGTACAGATGATGGCTGAAGAAACCTTTTCATCAATCACTAGTAGAAGTTAACATTTTGCCTTCATACACTTGTTTTTAGACAGTTCTCATATCTCATGATAGAAAATATAAAAGCGATATTGTGAAGGTCAATTTTACATTGATTGATGGCAAGTCACATGATCCCAGAAAAGACAAGTTGATTAAGTTTAGTGTCACTGTACCTCAAAGGGGAATTGGAGCAATGATGTAATTATTTAAAAAAAGTCCGTCTAACCCAACATCAGTCGTCCTCCTCCTCCTCTGATGATGATGATCGCGTTGCTCCGCCGCTATCGTCACGGTATTTCCGAGCCAATAGGCGCAACTGCTCCAAGGCTTCGCTGTAGTCCGCCATTTCGGGTCCTTGTGAAAGAAAACTGGGGGCCACCCGGCGGATGTCAAAAGCGCTGACGCTGCGATGCAACTCCGACAGCCATTGATCCAATGCGGGCCCCGACTGAAGGGATGTGATGACCGGTACAGACGAGACGCCTGCAGCTATGTAGAAGAAGGTAATTTAGTTTTGAAAAGTACCGCAAATACAGTGATACCTCGGTTTACGAACCCCTTGGCTTACGAACTTTTCGATTTCCGAACGTTAAATTTATGAAAATTTTATCTTAGTATAAAAACTATTTTTCGGGATACACGCGGAGCTGCCACAATGAGTTCTAAAAGAAAATGGCAGCCGGCTTGTTTTGGTCCTCAGTCTTCGGTTAAAGCCACATGATTGGTCAAGAACGCAGCAGTGAGAGGGGAGGGGTTTACAGACAGAGAGAGTAAAGCCATTCTCCAAAAAAGAAAATGGCTGCCGATATTTTTTTTTGTCTCTATTCCCCGCCCCCAGTAGAAAATTATGTTTTATGGGGACCTGGGAACTGATTATTCTCATTTTAATGGTTTCGTATTGGACATTTATTTTTGGGATACACACTTTTCGCCTTACACATTCTGTCTGGGAACCAATTAAGTTCGTAAGCCAAGGTATCCCTATTTGAAAGCAGAGGATGACGAGAGTTAAAAACTCACAATCGGTTGCAAGCAGATGGCTATGCTGTAGACCTCGATCGTCGAGAGAATCACTGAAGATCTGGGGGAAGGGTGGGATCACTTTACTGGGCCTTGATACCAGCTGGAGAGCCCTAAAACAGCCCAAAAAAAATTAATCATAAAAATGCTGTGACGGCAAAAATATTCGATTCTCTTGATTATTTTTTAGGGCGGGGGTTGATGCATGAAATCACATTGGTCCTTACAGAGGAGCCGTAGGATAGAAAGATGTCATATAAGACGCCAAGACGTCTTCCCCGCTGTGGAGGTTGTGAAGGCAAGATGGCGGTTCCTTCCCTGGAGCGACGGAACTGATAAAAAAAAAAAAGATTTCAAGATCGTCTCCGCAAACTGTCCCAAGATGATCTTGTACAAAAAAAATGTAACAAAATCTACCTGGTGAGTCTTTGGCCTTCCAAGCCTTTGAGTGTCACCCATTGGCCATAACATTGCCCGTCGGTTGCTTCGGGGCATGTGGAGAGCGGTTTCCACGGCAACCGGTCACAAGCACACAAAGCGTCGGGGAGAGAAACGCCATGTGACATTGGAAACGGGACGGCACCGTAAGCTGCCACCACCTGATAAATATGCTTAAGTTAAGTTACCCTATTTTCTGGTGTATAAAGCGCACCGGAGTATAAGGCGCACCCCCGATTAATGCTATTTTCGAACTGTTTCCTTATATAAGAAGGCGCATTGGACTATAAGGGGCACCTTCAATAAATGAAAAAAGTTTTCCAAATATAATATAGACCCATATAACTTGGAAATTACAGTATTTTCTGGTGTATAAGGCGCACCCCCAACGAATGATGTTTTTGAACGTTTTCCTTATATAAGGCGCACTGGACTATAAGGCGCACCTTCAATGAATGAAAAAAGTTTTCCAAATATAATATAGACCCATATAACTTGGAAATTACAGTATTTTCTGTTGTATAAGGCACACTGGAGTATAAGGCGCACCCCCAATGAATGCTAATTTTGAACTTTTTCCTTATATAAGGCGCACTGGACTATAAGGCGCACCTTCAATGAATGAAAAAAGTTTTCCAAATATAATATAGACCCATATAACTTGGAAATTACAGTATTTTATGGTGTATACGGTGCACCAGAGTATAAGGCGCACCCCCAATGAATGCTATTTTTGAACTTTTTTCCTTATATAAGGGGCATTGGACTATAAGGCGCACCTTCAATGAATGAAAAAAAAAGGTTTCCAAATATAATATAGACCCATTTGACTTGGGAATTACCATATTTTATGTATAAGGCGCACCGAAGTATAAGGCGCACCCCCAAGGAATGGTGTATTTTCAAACTTTTTCCATATATAAGGCGCACCTTCAATGAATGAAAAAAGTTTTCCAAATATAATATTTAAATGTATAAAAGTTTTCCAAATATAATATTTAAATGTATAAAAGTTTTCCAAATATAAGGTATAAACTGTGGTAAACTGATGTTACGCACTACTTCTACAAGGGGGGAAATGGAGTCGATGTTCTGCTGAGAGTAATTGCGAGTAATGTTGAAGCTCAATATTACTTCACATCTGCGCATCAGGCTTCTTTTGAAGAAAATGAAGGCTCTTGGGTGCGCTTTATACACCGGAAAATATGGTACGTACAGAATTTCGAGTTGGATGTCATTAAAGCAACTTTTAAACTCTGACAATCAACTCACCTTTCTCCCCGACATCGACAGCGAGTCTGCTAGTTGCCACATAGGGACGCAGTTGCTCCTCAGCCTGTACGACGCCGTGAGCGCATCCAGAGCGAGGGCCAAAATCGAACTGGAGTGGTACCAAAGTGACGGCTGCAACGTATAAAAACGGAAATGTCGACGTGAAGTTTAAAAAAAAAATGCAATTGACTTAAAGGACAACCGACACCATTTTTTTTGTTTACTAACTGACATCAGAAAAACGTTTTATAGCATCTAAAATACCCAAAACACGCAGGCTGATATTTTTAGTCAAATGCAAAACACCAATAAAAATTACATAAAGTGTCCCAAAACTGCCACAAAATGAGCTTAGAACTGGGCAGTTTCAGAAAGTCCCGCCCTCTTGTTCATGACGTCACGCCAGGATACTCCCTTCACAAACTGCCGTGCTCCAGAATCAAAACAATGGCTTCAGATTCGGAGAAGATGCTTTCTTGTTACTCATCCAGTTATGAATATGATTCAAATAGTTCTGAAGAGGAAAGCATACATGTTTGCAATCGATTAAAGAAGTCCTCCCGTATCAATTCAAGCCGTCAGGACTCCAATGTAGCGCCCAGAAAATGCACAAGATGGCGCACAAGCTCCGTTGGAAATGGGCTGATTTTTCCGCTGGGAATTTGTGTCAACTAGTATCAAATAGTAGTCCTGGTGCAACACACAACGATTCGCCATCGCGTTATTTATGTGTTTTCCTTCTAATTTCGCCATCAACACAAGGTTTTCAGACCAAACAAAGTACCCAAAATGCATTGTGTGTCGCCTTCTCGGTCAGGGGGCGTTCCTGACGTGACGTCACGTCAGGAATCATCATCAACTCGAAAGCAAGACTTCCTGAATATTCAGCGCAAGTCTGAAAAGGTAAAATATAGCTATATGCCATGGAATCTTTGTAAAATATGCTCAGTAGAAGTCATTTTATTGGTGTTTTGCATTTGACGATAATACAGTAAAGTCTCGTTATATCGATATCGGATATATCGACAGTCCCGGTTATATCGATACTATTTCTATGCACGCACGGAGAAAATTACATGCAAACAGGGTCGGATATATCGATAGTCCCGGTTATATCGATATTTTTTCGGACTCCCTTGAATATCGATATAACGAGACTTTACTGTATTTGCATTTGAAAATATTAACGTGAGTGTTTTGGGTATTTTAGATGCTATAAAACGTTTTTCTGATGTCAGTTAGGAAACAAAAACATGGTGTCGGTTGTCCTTTAAAGGTAAGGCTGCTCGAGTTGAAATGAGGCGGCCTTAAAAAGCATAAGCCTTTTGGCTTGTGTTATCATATATACTATATGATAAAATATGATAAACCGTACATCATAGTTCAGGTGAGGGAAGCTTATGGGTGACGACGGTCGCAGGCCCAGTCCTCCTCGCAGTGTCAGCGGGCAAAAAAAAGAGCTGTGACTTGCCATGTGGACCATCGCTAACGCACAGTTCAACAGATGGTAGAGATCCTTCATTGGAGTCTGTTTGGGCAGAAAGAACCCATCAAGCGTCCGTATTTAAACACTTTGCATGATGAACGTTGAGTCAAAACGCACGGAATTCGGGTGGCTGACGGGGACGGTCCCGAAAGTTAAGATTCCTCGACCGCCGTACGCGTCTTGGAGAATTTCTGTGACCTTTGAGCCGAGACCCGCAAAGCCATCCGTGAGGTCACAAAGCACCTGGAAACCCTACAGTGGAAATGTGATCACAGGAATTATCGAGTTGCCTTACGCTATTCGTTCTACATCCTTGTCGATGGAGCAAACAAACAAAAAAAATAATGACTTTAACTCATTCACTGCCAGATGATGTGCAAAAATGCGTCCACTCCAGTGCCAGGGTTTTTGGCATTTTCACTTAAATTCCAGGACCCACAGAATATTGAGTTTTAGGACTACATAAACATTCAATGCAGCGCAAGAAATCTTACACTCCCTTCTTTTATCAGAAAAGATAGGTAATTCCTAATTTATATGGGTCTGGAGTTATATGAGCTTGAAATGGGGGCGGCTGTACAAAATACAATGCAATAACATGCAAAAAAGTGAAATGCAGCCCTCCGTGAAAGGTAAAAAAAAAAAAACATAGCAAGAGGTCTGTCCGGCACTTTATCGGCACCCAAGTATGAAAAAGCAAAACCTGAACAAATTCAGGAATAATAATAATCACCATAATAATACATTTCATTTCTAAGCACCTTTCAAAACTCTCACGGACACTTTACAGTACTAGGATTTTTTTTTTGTGTGGGTGAGCAGCGGCAGCTATTAGCGCCAGCGTTCACTCTGATCTCTACGTCATATTTTCAATTCCCAAATAAATTCATGAATGGCAGCGAACGAGTTAAAATTGAAGAAAATAAATAAAATAATAATTAATATGTGTTAGTAAAATTTAAATATTTCAAAAAAATCTCACTAATTGAAAACTAAAAAAAAGTAATTAATCATGAACAAAAATAATTTAAAAGTTAATTGGCCAAACAAAATACAAACTAATATGAAAAATCCCAAATTATGACATTGTTTTTTTGAGGGGGGATTAGCTCCTCATATTTTTAAAACAATTGGTTCGAATGCGCAAAATGTATGCATGTGTGCTCCTTTAATAATAATAATCATCAATAATAATAAATTTCATTCATAAGCGCCTTTCAAAACTCTGAAAGACCAATTTACCTGGAAGTAGTCACACTCCTCAACAAAAAAATGAAGTTTGTCATCCAGATCTTCCAGCACTGCCCCTTGCAGTAGCGCTTCCCCCTGGCCAAAAGCCTCCAGACGATCAGCCTCACTGGTCATTTCAAAATAAAATGGGTGAAAAATTCTTTTACACTTATACATTTTCACCAAAGTCCACACCTCTTATTCTCTTATCAAATCTGCCACCCGGTTGGATTTTAAACATTCATACAAACATTCATGCACATAAAAATTCATACAAGCACCATTTTTTTAGGCTTTACAAGATCAACTGACAAAAAACAAAAATAAAAACAGTCCTCATCTCAGTCTCACTGGTTTCAAAATAAAATGGGGGAAAATGCTTCTACATGTGTACATATTAACCGATAATAATAATAATAATAATAATAATAATAATAATAATAATAATAATACAGTACATTTAAGCGCCAAAGCTCTCAAGGACACTTTACAGTCACAGACAAGCATAGGTACTATAATAAATAAAATATAATCAAAAATACAATGCAATAAATAAAATATAATTATAAATACAAACAAGAGAGAGAGCTACACAGAAAATGCTATTTTAAATAGGTGGGTTTTGAGATGGGACTTGAAGGTGTTATCCAATCTGCCACTTAGTTGGATTTCAAAAGTTCATACAAGCACCATTTTTTAGGCTTTTTTCAACAACAACAAAACAAAAATAAAACAATATTTATCTCTAACTTACCCATCATGGTTGTACTGATGGATAACGGAAATGGTGCGAGGGTGTAAATGGATGCGCAGAAAGTCAGACCAGACTTTGACGCTGCCCTCCAGCCTGTAATTCTTGTGGGCTCGAGCGAGCCGACTGTTGACCGTATCCACGTTGAGGGAACCTGTGAGAACAGTGAATAGTTCAAGGAACGAAATGCGCACTGAGTAATTTTGATTGAATTTGACTTACATTGAGATTGAGCGCCTGATGAAAAATGTGCCTCTGTTAGTATGTCTCCACACTGGGTACAAAAGAGCATAGATCAGATTGAATTTGGAGTAAAGAAATGTCTATTTCAACTGATATTAAAACCAATGTCAAAATATTGTCATGTCTAAATATTAACTAGTCAGTTTCACATCAAATACTCACATCTAACTTTTCCAGGTCTTCAAGAAATGAGTTTTTCACAGGGGGGCTCTCTTTATGGATCATCAGGCTTCCATCCCTGTTATTTGGAGAATACTTAGCATGAACATTTACTGGCGAGGTGCATGAAAAGCTAAGGGGGGAAAAAGGCTACCATAGGTCAATCTTCATTTACCAGGAAAGAGCAGAGGTTTCTTTGCCGGTGTCATAGAGACTTCCCTCTTGCCGTAAAGTCTGCAGACTTCCTGTGTGACAAATTTATTATGTTCAGCTCTCAACAGATTCACTGCAGTCCGCATTAAGTCACCTTTGAGATCCATAGCAATGAGACGCGGCGTGTAGGTGATGCTACCACCAAGAGTTTGGCCTTCTCGAAATAAGACATCACTCTGGATCTCTCCAGGTGGTAATTCGGGGGCATATGCCAGTGATGCATCCTATAAAGACACAATGCCTTATTATTAAAAATCCAAAACAACATTCAACATGAATAGTTGTGATTCTTGATTAGACACGGGGCTACGCAGCTATCATCAATAATTTAAAATGTGAATTCGCAGGTGTGTTTTGGTCACAAACCTGGTACTTTTAACTAAATACCGCCTCGTCCAAGTCTAGACTATACACGTCCACTTATTTATATCCTTACTTCCCCATCAAAATCTTCGATGTTCCTTAAAAATTAGTCTTCAATCATCTCATGAAATGAAATCATGACGCTTTCCCACACAACGTCGGTAAAGATTGTTTGCTTCGGTTGACAAAAACGTGCTAAGCTAACATTAGCGGTGCCCAAGTTAGCCAGCACCGTGTTGCTTACCTGTAAATTCCACCAATGAGTACCTACAAAGTTGGAATAATGTCCCAGCTGAAGAGTAATGACCTCCCTACAAATTTTACTCATTCTGACACAGGGCGAAAGTTATGTTAACAAAAGCGTTCCCATTTTAGAATTGAACGACATGGTTGGAAGTGACGTCATAAAACAGCGACAAGCTAAAGGTGTAGAACGTTACTGATTGGCTGACCAAAAGGAACGTTTTCATTGGTGACGTAATGGTAGTTCGGTTTCACGGTGCCGTTGTCTCACGTGTGTCGATGTTTACGATAATGTTTAATGCTGGAAACAAATTAGTTTTAAACATGAAACATTATTAAACTTGCAATGAAAATGGCACTATTTAGAGAAAACATCGGATAATAGTAAACTTGTCATTGAGTGACGTATAGTTCGGTTTCACGGTGCCGTTGTCTCATCGCGTGTTGATCTTTACGATTATGTTTAATGTTTAAAAACATTTTGAAACATTAAACATTATCGACAGACATGATCATTAAACTTTGTTTACGATTATGCAATATAGTAAATGGAATTATTTAGAGAAAACATCGGATAATTGCCCCTTGCTGTGGAAATACTTGTCACGGACGTATTTATACAAGTCATTAATTTATTACTCAGTAATATAGGCACGCACACATTCATATCATGAGCAGAGTCAACATATATTTTAATAATCCCCTAATGGGCATTACCGTTAATATCAAAAACGTTTTTCAATCCAAAATATTTACCATGTAGGTAAAATTGCTGTTCGTTTCTATGGTGCACATTTGTACATTTGACGCTAATGTAATGTAATTTCCCCATGTAACAGAATAAAATTCAAACTCCTTTTGTAGAAGTGATTTTTTTTATTTGTAAACCACATCATTTTACATCTGTTAAGTGGAACATATAGAGTTCGACTAGTGGTTCACATTTCATCGCTGAACATGGAGACAACTGGTTGGAACCAGGTCCTAAGACCGCTCATCTTCTCTTGTAGGGCGTCATATAGGTCATGCGAGGTCCTTTGGTAGCGTGTGGTGATCTCCTCAACTGTGCTCTGCATTGTGTCTTTTAAGCTCTCCACCTGGGACTTCAGCAGATCATTCAGGGTGGTGATCTTTGCTTGGGTGTTGTCTCGCACTTGATGAAAATAAGTACCCACACTCCCCATCAAGTCCTCGATGTTGTTTGAAGTGCGGGATTGAAGTTTCTCCAGATATGAAGTAACTTCCCTGCATGAGAGAAGGACAAAAAAATAGTTTGGTCATCCGGCTAGTTGCTTTTTTTTATATTACTTACCGGTAATAAAAACTTGAATCTTATCATGCAAATCATTGTTTCTTATCTTCACATTTTACAACACAAACATGACACCCTTGGTCATGTTGCTAGTAATAAAAACATTATTAATAAAATTGCCCCACGTTTGTTTTTCATTTTACCAAAGGATACTAACTATAATTTGTGATTCAAAGGGGATCAAGAATGTATCAGTGGGGAGTTTGAGTTACGAACAACGGTACATCTGAACATTTTTGTAGTAATATATGTAGTATTCACTCTAATTTTACATGACACTACTCAACTTACGGACGAGATACGTCCGAACGGTAGTTCGTAAGGTGAATTTGTTTGTAAGTTGATTCAGTGCTATATTTTGAACAATGAACAACGGTACACATGAACATTTTTGTAGTAGTATATGTAGTATTCTCTCTAAATCTACATGTACATATCTTTATAGAGCATATATTTTATGAAATGTTTATTTTTCAGTACAAACCAATACAGGTTACTTATACAAGCCTTAAACATATTTATAGAAACCTTAAACATACTTATACAGACACTACTCAACTTACGAACGAGATACGTCCGAACGGTTGTTCATAAGGTGAATTTGTAAGTTGATTCAGTGCTATATGTTGAACAACGAACAACGGTACATTTGAACATTTTTGTAGTAATATATGTAGTATTCTCTATAATTCTACATGTACATATCATTGTAGAGCATGTATTTTATTAAATGTTTATTTTTCAGTTCAAACCAATACAGGTTACAAGCCTCAAACATATTTATATAAACCTTAAAAATACTTATACAGACACTACTCAACTTACGAACGAGATACATCTGAATGGTCGTTCGTAAGGTGAATTTGTTTGTAAGTTGATTCAGTGCTATATTTTGGATTGAATGTATGTTTAGGGCTTATATAAGTATGTTTAAGGTTTATATAAATATGTGTAAGGCTTGTATTAGTAACCTGTATTGGTTTGTACTGAAAAATAAACATTTAGTAAAATATATGCACGATAAAGATATGTACATGTACAACTGGAGAGAATACTGCATATGTCACTACAAAAATGTTCATATGTGCCATTGTTCGTAACTCGAATGTTCGTAAGTAGGTGTGTGTCTGTATAAGCCCTAAACATACATTACATCCAAAATATAACGCTGAATCAACTTACAAACAAATTCACCTGATGAACAACCGTTCGGAACATGTCTCGTTCGTAAGTTGAGGAGCGTCTGTATTTGCTTTAACTCTTTGGGCGAATATTAACATACGATACAAACCTTTTGAACTCCGCGGCGTCCTTGTTAAGCCGTTTCTTCAACTTGCGGGTGTAGGCGGCGACCATACGTCTGACGTCATCCGAGTTCTGCTCCACCACCGTCTGCAACTCCAATCGGTACTGCTCCATCTGCTCCCTGGCCTCCTTCACCCGCTCACAGAGACGGTCGAGAATCCCTCGGAGATCTTTCTCAAGACGTTCTGCGGCTTCCCGAATGGATGGATGCAGTTTGTCTTCCAGGTCGGCTCTGTATACGCTCAGTTCGGCTTGGGTGTCTTGGATCAAGGTTCTGAGGGGGATGTGAGATACGGATGGGGGTGAGTGGTTTGGTAAAATCTTCTTCTTTTACTATATTTGAGTCATTTTAAGGCTTAGAAAATTAAAAAGTAGAATTTTATGTTTTATGGGCACCTGGGAACGGATTATTCTCATTTTAATGGTTTCCTATGGGAAATTAATTTTTGGGATACACACTTTTCGCCTTAAACACTCTGTCTGGGAACCAATTAAGTTCGTAAGCCAAGGTATCACTGTATTTTCGTACTCATGTAAATAAACTCACTCACTCCAGTTCTCTGCTGATCTGGGAGCTCCTGATGTCCTTTACGATCTCATCAGTTTTCATATTCAGCATTGTGAAGTAGTTTTGAAAGTATTCCTCCCATGTCATCCCCGGGTCATTTTGGAAGAAACTCTTGCCCTGGCAGCCTGGTACCACGCAAAAAAAAAAGGATGTGAGCCTGAATCGATACTGTTGAATTTAAAGGACAACCGACACCATTTTTTTGTTTCCTAACTGATATCAGAAAAATGTTTTATAGCATCTAAAATACCCAAAACATGCATGTTGTTTTAGTCAAATGCAAAACACCAATAAAAATGACTTAAAATATCCCAAAACTACTTCAAAATGACCTCAGAAAGTTTGTCTCAGAAGGTCCCGCCCCCTTGTTCTTGACGTCACGTCAGGACGTCTTGCCTTGCTCGAGAATCAAAACAATGGCTTTAGATTCGGAGAAGATGCTTTCTTGTTACTCATCCAATTATAAATATGATTCAAATAGTTCTGAAGAGGAAAGCATAAATGTTTGCAATCGTTTAAAGAAGTCCTTCCGTATCATTTTGAGGCGTCTGGACTCCAATGTAGCGTCTCAGATAATGCACAAGATGGCGCCCAAGCACCGTTGGAAATGGGCTGATTTGTCTGCTGGGAATTTGTGTCAACTAGTATCAAATAGTAGTCTTGGTGCAACACACAACTATTCACCATTGCGTGATGTTTTTTCCTTCTAATTTCGCCATCAACACAAAGTTTTCAGACCAAACAAACTACCCAAAATGCATTGTGTGTGGCTTTCTCGGTCAGGGACGTTCCTTGAGTGATGTCACGTCAGGAATCGTTATCAACTCGAAAACAAGACTTCCTGAATATTCAGCGCGAGAGTCTTAAAACGTAAAATATAGCTATATGCTGTGGAATATTTGTAAAATACGCTCAGTAAAAGTCATTTCAAGTGATTTTACAAATTATGGAAACAACTTGTCCGGCGGTGTCGGTTATCCTTTAAATGACGGATGAAACTCACCAGAGATGACTGCAAGGGTGACAACTAGCACAAAGACCTTCATGGTGTGACCAGACCTGATAGCTGGAATGATAGAGTACAATAAAATTTCTCCTCCCCTAGTGATTCACAGACGTAAAATACAGATAAATAAAATAATGGCGGTGGAAAAAGCTTACCGGAGCGTTTTTTTTTTTTGTTGTTGTTGTTGCAGGGTGAGCGACGAGGTCGACTGAGGCTTGTCGCTCTGTATTTATACAGATTATCGCCTGTCGGCGAGGTGATCCAGGAAAACGTCACAAGGGTGCCGGCCAAGCGTTCGAAGTTCCCATTGTCGAGCGTGTTGTCAACTTTTATTGCTGTGCGGGTTATTTTGGCGCCACGTTGCACGCTGACGCGCGCGGGGAGTCACGGGGTCAAAATTTGGAAACCTGATCTGAGCTCTTGACTTAATAATAATAATAATAATAATAAAAAGTAACAAATATAATAATAAAATAATAATAATACTAAAATAATAATAATGATAATAATAAATTTTATTTGAAAGTGACAAAAAGCATCATTGAAATTTAAGAAAATAAATAAAATAATTGTGAATAAATTTAAAATCATCAAACTCAGACACTTTACAAGAGCTTAAAATGCAGAATAATAAGACTTGATGCATTGAAAGAAAATGACAGGGCATCATCTTTTTTTCATGAAAAATATATGACAGGGTGTCATTATTTTATTTCTATTCATGAAAATAATATGACACGACGTCATTTATTTTATTTCTATTTATGAAAAAAAGATGACGGGGCATCATTTATTTTATTTATATTGATGATTAAAATATGACAGGACATCATTTTATTTTTAGTCATGATTAAAAAATATGACACGATATCATCTATTTTAGTTGTTTATGAAAAAAATGTGACAGGGCAACATTTATTTTATTTCTATTTATGAAAAAAAATATGACAGGAAATCATTTATTTTTATTTATGAAAAAATGACAGGACATCATCTATTTTATTTTTATTTATGATTAAAAATATGACAGGATATCATCTATTTTATTTTTATTTATGAAAAAAATATGACAGGATATCATCTATTTTATTTCTATTTATGAAAAAAATGTGACAGGATATCATTTATTTTATTTCTATTTATGAAAAAAAATATGAAAAGGCATATTTTATTTCTATTTATTAAAAAAATATGACAGGATATCATTTATTTTTTTTTATTATGAAAAAATAACAGGCATCATTTATTTGACTTCTATTTATAAATCATGTCTGAACTGTTCGGAGATAGTGATGTATTGTTTATCTCAGATTTTATTGTAATTTTATTTACTTATACAAGCCTGAAACATATTTATATAAACCTTAAACCTACTTATACAGACACTACTCAACTTACGAACGAGATACATCTGAACAGTTGTTCGTAAGGTGAATATGTAAGTTGATTCAGTGCTATATTTTGGATGGAATATATGTTTAGGGCTTATATAAGTATGTTTAAGGTTTATATAAATATGTTTAAGGCTTGTATTAGTAACCTGTACTGGTTTGTACTGAAAAATAAACATTTAGTAAAAGATATGCACGATAAAAATATGTACATGTACAACTGGAGAGAATACTGCATATGTCACGACAAAAATGATATGTACCGTTGTTTGTAACTGGAATGATCGTAAGTAGGGGAGTGTCTTTATAAGCCCTAAACATACATTCCATCGAAAATATAGCACTCAATCAACTTACAAACAAATTCACCTTACGAACGATCGTTCTGACATATCTCGTTTGTAAGTTGGGGAGCGTCTGTAAAAGTATGTTTTTGGTTTATCTAAATATTTGTATGGCTTGTATAGGTAACCTGTATTGGTTTGTACTGAAAAATAAACATTTAATAAAATATATGCTTTTAGACATGTACATGTAAAACTGGGAAAATGTGTTGTATGTACCATTGTTCGTAACACGAATGTTCACAAGTAGGGGAGCGTCTGTATTTACAAATATAAAATGAATGTTTTTCATTGAAATTCTCTAAGAGAATTTTGAAATGTACACTTAACCACTTTGATCATAATCTGGTGGATATTTGATGTTTTTTTTCAACACAGTAAGTACAACAAAAATACATGATATTTTTTTTTTAATTGTCATTTGCAGTGAACAGTAAACAGACTTAAAAGCAGATGGAAATGAGGTAGATGATGACACGCTACACGAGTCCAGCTCTGGTCAATGTTCTACTGCGTCAACTTAGTGAAGGACTCCCAAAGAGCAGCCAGCTGCTCCTTCAGATTTTGGGTGTCGATATGCAGCTTAGCTCTCAAGTTATCCCCATACGGAAGCAACTTCTCTTGGATCTCTTTGGTCTTCTGGGTCAACTGGCTTTGAAATCTCTGGGCCAGGGGCATCAAGTTCTTCTGAAAATCCTCCAAGGTATTCTCCATCTTCTGCTTGAGTTCCTCGGCGTAAGGAATCATCTGAGAATGTAACTTTTCGGCATTCCTGTCCAGGTGGCTCTTCAGTTCTTGGCTTTTCCTTAACAGGACTGCTTTGAGAGCTTCCGTGTCCATGTCGTCCATGTAAGATGAAACTTCTGTCTTCAGTTCCTCCATCTGTTCGTGGAAGTGGGTGACCGCTTCTTCTGCGTAGGGTTGCAGGTGGGTCCTGGTGGCCGCTAGATCTTTCTCCAGGCGAGTTTTCAGCCGGTCAGCCTGTTCGAAGAAGCGCGATGTGAAGTCTTTGGTCACGTGAGTGCGGAGAACATCTGTGAATTTGTTGATGGCGGCGGCGCTCCCGGATATTAGGGTACTGTAAGGATAAACGTTATTTTTTTGGGGTGGGTTCATTTTGCACGACTGTTTTGAATGATTTGAGGATTTCTTACTTTATTTCTTTTCCGAAATCCGACTGTCGAATCAGTGCCAGTGAGTCTCCAGCCGTGGTTGTGGCTTTGGTGACATAATCCCAAAAGGCATCTTTGACCATGTCAATTTGCGGTTTGGGCTTCATGACTTTGGCATCGCAACCTGGAGACCAGAAAAAAAATTATTACATTCAATTTTTTTCTTGTTAATATTTTATGTGCAATAACATTGGCTTGAAAAACACATTTTTAGCTAGCTAGTATTTTTAGATGCTATAAAACTAGCTTGCTAGTAGTAACCACTCATTTGACGACAATGAGGTTAAAAGCGGAGTAAAAGAAGCTATTGTCATAAAACAGCAAAACTCTTCACTAAATTTTAATTAAATTAATTTGGATCGTTCGTACAACAGACTTCTTAGGCAACATAGGCTTAGTTATGCTGATGAGGTGCTACCAGGGCAAATGGGGCAATCAGGCCAGTTGTAGACCCCATAATCAAGTAGGACAAGAGAAGTAATCAGTGTAGCCTCAGGGAATAGTCCTCTGCTCCCCCCTAACCTGAGAGCAGGGACCTGTCATAGCAAAGTCCGGCACCGCCATATCTGGACAGTAGGGATATATACAGTAAAGTCTCGTTATATCGATATCGGATATATCGATAGTCCCGGTTATATCGATATTTTTTCAGACTCCCTTGAATATCGATATAACGAGACTTTACTGTATATATAGATATATATAGGGTCAAAACGACCAGCAAAAAATTTAGTTCGCTGACGAAGCCTCTTGGATAAGAAGCGAAACGTCCGACACCTCCAAAGAAGTACAGATGACGGCTGAAGAAACCTTCTCATCGATGGACCACTCCTGTACGACAGAGCTTACAGACGTACAAATTTTTAAATTTAAATTCTGTCCTTTTTTTTTTACTTGCCCATCCTGATAATTTTTGTCATTGTATCAAATGACAACATAACCTTACCAGCAAAAACAGCCAAAACGAAAACAAGGAGGAGCTTCATGTTCGATTCTGTGGATGACAAAAGCAATATCATCATTTACAATTTGTTTTAAAACCCAAACCAATCCAAAATTAACCCTTTATTAAGTTTTCTTACCTCTGTGATTTGAGCTGCAGAGTGGGAAAAGCCGCTGAATACTTTACGTCCCTCTCAAGGGGGTTCCGACGTGAGTTTATATGGAAGCAGGAAGGGACTAAAGTCCAGCTGAGAATGCGAGGTTGTCAACGTCCGTTGTGCCACATCAACAACACAAGAGCCTCTGATACAATCACTCCTGTTTGAAGATCAGTGTGGCTGATCCGGTTTTTTTTTAACCTTACAATTGTGACTCGCTTGTGATCACCCCCCTAAAATGTTTTTATTGTTCTTTAAAGGACAACCGACACCTACGGACAAGTTGTGTCCATCATTTGTAAAATCACTTGAAATGAGCGTATTTTACAAAGATTCCAATGCATTTAGCTATATTTTATGTTTAAAGACTTGTGCTAAATATTCAGGAAGTCTTGTTTTTGAGTTGGTGACGACCCCCATGTGACGTCACGTTTGGACCGCCCCTGACCGAGAAAGCGACACGCAATGCATTTTGGGTACTTTGTTTGGTCTGAAAACTTGAACAGAAACAGAAAGTGATGTACATTGAATGACTGTCTGTGTATTCTGTGTTGTGTCACATACAGTAAAGTCTCGTTATATCGATATCGGATATATCGATAGTCCCGGTTATATCGATATTTTTTCGGACTCCCTTGAATATCGATATAACGAGACTTTACTGTATTTTGTTTTGTTGTTTGACTTCAAGATGGCGCCGCGAGAGTGGCCGTCTTTACAGCAGCTCCTGTATTTTGTTTTTCTACTTCTTCATTTCCTTTCACTTTCATCACTTTGCTGCTGTGAAATGAAAATTTCTCCACTGTGAGAGTAAGGCCAATCCAATCATGTCAAAAACGTATTGTAATATAATGAAAATTGCGTAGTGTTAAAAAAAATTCTGTTGCTTTAGAGGGGGAATTATAAGTGACCTTTAGTTTTGAAAGCCGCTTATAAATGAAATTTATTATTATTATAATTCATAATCTGCTCTTTACTTGTTAATTTTATGGGGGGAAAAGTAGCCCGACAAGATAAATGTCCACTTCATCATGTGTCAGCAGGGATGAGTTGTGACATCATTGACAACACATGAATGGATAAGATAACAAGTCAGCTACTATTTCACTGTTTGCAAAAATTGAACGTATCATTTCTTCGGCGTAGATATGAGAGGTCAGCAGGACGTGGCCTTCTTTTGTCCAACAATCACTTATCAGAGCTAAATATAGAAAATAAGATGGCTTATTTTTTTCTTCAGTTTTTTTTTTTTTTTTTGGGGGGGGGGGAAAGTATTTTTTATGAACGTTACCATTAAAGGACAACCGACACCATTTTTTTGTTTCCTAACTGACATCAGAAAAACGTTTTATAGCATCTAAAATACCCAAAACACGCAGGCTGATATTTTTAGTCAAATGCAAAACACCAATAAAAATAAGTTAGTGCCCCAAAACTACTTCAAATTGACCTCGCCCCCTCGTTCGTGAAGTAACGCCAGGACGTCCTGCCTTGCTCTAGAATCAAAACAATGGCTTCAGATTCGGAGAAGATGCTTTCTTATTATTCCTCCAGTTATGAATATGATTCAAATAGTTCTGAAGAGCAAAGCATAAATGTTTGCAATCGATTAAAGAGGTACTTGCGTATCAATTCGAGCCGTCAGGACTCCAATGTAGCTCCCAGAAATGGGCCGATTTGTGTCAACTACTATCAAATAGTAGTCTTGGTGCAACACACAACAATTCACCATCGCATTATTTATGTGTTTTCCTTCTAATTTCGCCATCAACACATATCAACACGATGTTTTCAGACCAAACAAAGTACCCAAAATCCATTGTGTCGCTTTCTCGGTCAGGGGGCGTTCCTGACGTGACGTCACGTTAGGAATCGTCACCGACTCCAGAACAAGACTCCATGACTATTCAGTGTGAGTCTTAAAACGTAAAATATAGCTATATGCGGTGGAATCTTCGTAAAATACGCTCATTTCAAGTGATTTTACAAATTATAGAGGCAACTTGTCCGAAGGTGTCGGTTGTCCTTTGATGTCGCTAAGAAAAAAAACCAACACATATTCCGACAATAGTTTCAAAGTTTATTGATCTTTCAAGCCTAACTTGAAAGAAAAATTTGCCTCTCATAAATAATAATAAACAAAGTAAACAAGGTCCTGTAAATTTCAGTTGTTTATTAAAATAAACTCCCGCATGTATTTCCACATAACAGTAGAAGTGAGAAACATTCGTCTCTGAATTACCCAACGTTCGGCCAACAATTTTTTTTCATGTCGGGGGGGAAAAAAAAGACGAATATATCGGGTGAGCTTTTGAGAAATTCCAAATCACAACGCTGTCTCAGATATATTCAAATTCCAGCATTTTTAAGTTTGCATTGCACTCATTGGGAAATTGTGGAGTGACACTGTGTCCAAAAATAACAAGAAAACAAATCGAATTTTAGAAAGGCGTCACAAAAAAATACCCGTGATTTTATCAGCTGGGAAATTTAGAATACTGTTAGCGCACTTCCATATTGTGTTGTAATATTCATAACCACTAAACCGAAGCCAATTATGGAGCCCCGTGAACAGAAACTTCAGTAGTCTGATCTAACCTTTCACGGAATTTAAATGAAATTTGCTTGAAGCTTTTGTAGTTTTTGTCTGGCGCGCTTCATTCCAGTATAGAAAAAAAAAATCCATTCACTGAAATATACATTTTTTTCACCCAAATTGTTAGATTTGAATTTAAAGCACTCATCCCAATTTGAAATTTAGCATCTTTTTAATCAAGATGCGTGCACGCATCTACAAAAGAAAAGTGTCCTCGGATGACTGAAGCAATTATAACATTCAGAACGGCATTCAATACGACGTCCATTGTGACCCCATGCGCAAACTGCGTTCACGGATTGAATGAATACAGGAAGAAATTGTGATTTTTGGGTCACAATGGAGATCCTGGAATGTTTCGTCAAGTTGGCTTTGAGGCTGCATGTACCTTCATACAGGAGATTTTGGTTTTGCATTGGTGTAAATCCTAAAAATTGGTTTTTAGCAAAAATTGGAAGGGGGAAAAAAAGAATATCCCTAACCCAAGTACGAGATTTGTGGGTGTGGGGCTTGTAAACAATTATAATTTAGGGATCCACATCCATTCGGCCACCATTGTTTTTATGTACTGGCGTAAAAAAAAAAAAAAAAATTATTTTTGTCTGTTTTTTTTTTTCATCGCAAATCGAGGGACAAAAAAAAAAAAAAAAAAAAAAACAGTCGCAGATGTCTCTTCAATGCTACAATTTTGCTGTCAATTCCAGAACACCAACTGCTCAAAAACAGCCCAAAAAAAACACAACCCTTTAAAGAAAGAGTTTGCAAGAAACAAAATGAGAAATGAGTATTGCTGCAGCCGCACAAAGCAAAAAAATAAAAACGGGGCTGTGTAATCGATGCATTTGAAGTCACCGTTTTATCGTTTCACACATCCCCCATGTGTAGCCCGACGGGCCGTTTAAGAATAAAATGTGCGTGACAGGAAGTAAGGCACTTAAGTGGTAACAGCGTACGCAAAAAAAAAACTAAAAATGGCTGGTGTTTTGACATTAAAAGAGATGGACTTATTCGATGACCGGTTCAAAAGAAAATTGTTCATACTTTGAGTCACTTTCGGAGAAGAAGAAAAAAAAAATGAGTGGTAAGCTCAGATGCAGGAACAAAATGTGGTTTAATGTAAAATGGAAGATTTTTTTTTTTTGGTGGCGGATGTGAAAACAAGTGAGATGTTGAAAAAAAACTGTCCTGCAGGGAAGATAAAATTTTCATCACAAAGATACTTAAAAAAAAAAAAAAAAAAAAAAAAAAAAAAGCCAAAGTAGTAAACAAGACTCACCAGCTTTAGGTGTGGTCCCGGTGAGGTCCTGCTCTTTCTTGGACTTCTTCCACTTGGCAGTCATCAATGGACGATTGGAAATCGGGCACGTAGAGTCTCTTATCGATGCTGCCGGGAATGGGTTTGATGTCGGTCACCAGTTGGTCCTCGATGGTCTTCAGGTTGAAGCGATCTTCCGATGTGATCAGGTTAATGGCCAAACCGAAATGACCGAACCTCCCTGAGAACACAATAATGTCTCTCAACGGATGCACTCTACTGGACAGTGATACCTTGGCTTACGAACTTAACTGACAGAGTGTGTAAGGCGAAGTGTGTATCCCCAAAATTAATTTCCCATAGGAAACCATTAAAATGAGAATAATCCGTTCCCAGGTCGCCTTAAAACATAATTTTCTACTTTCTAATTTTCTAAGCCTTAAAACTACACAAAATATACCTTATTCTACGTATAATAAATGTGCCATGGTATGATAATTAAAGAAATAAACTGTACAGTATAATAAAGTCATTTTATTTACCTTTGTGATGGTCGTTGCTTGATGGAATGGAGTGGCCGGTTTCATCAGCATTAAACACTTGAGGAACTTCTTCTTTCACCATCTTGAGGAATGATCCCTGGTAGGTGCTTTCTCTGCGATAATTTTACCTTGTTCCTCATCAATTGTGTTCTGTTTAGCTGGGTTGATAGCTTTTTGCATCAAGTGTACAGATGGCTTGTGCGGGCTATTTGTGGAGCCTGATTGATGGGAATTTTAACCTTGCACTCTATACACTGCCTTGGAACTATCAAAGTAGAAACGAGTCCAAATATCACTGTTTTCTATCCATTTTATCACTCTCTCTCTGTCATCTGCCTGTCTCTTTAATGTTTAAACCACCTCCCCTCACTGCTGCGTTCTGGACCAATCACGTGGCTTTAAACCGAAGACTGGGGGTGGGGAATCTAGGACCAAAACAAGCCGCCTGCCATTTTCTGTTAGGAGAACGGGCTCGTTTGTGAACGACACATCACTTATTGTGGCAGCTCCGTGTGTATCCCGAAAAATAGTTTGTATGTCAAGGTAAAATTTGTATAATTTTAACGTTCGTAAACCGAAAAGTTCGTAAGCCAAGGGTTCGTAAACCGAGGTGTCACTGTATTTGACTTCACAGGGTTCTAATATCAATACCCGATCTTCCAATGCGATGGAGGTATGTTTCTGCGTTCCTTGGAAAGTCAAAGTTGATGACCACGTTGACGGCTTGAATGTCGATACCTCGAGTGAAGAGATCTATAGCATGGCGGTAAGAGTTATTTTCAATCAGAAACTGTTGACGAGGAACTTTGAAAGCTTACCTGTACAGACTAAGTTCCTGCACAGTCCGTTTCTGAAGTCGTGGAACACGCGGTTTCGATATTCCTGAAAGGATAATAACACACTAAAATTATTTCACACATTTGAGCTTCTGGTGTCATGTTTACTCATGTTAAAAATGAACCTCGATGGCAGCCAGAAATCAACGTGAAGAGTAAAATATGAAGTCCAAGATGGAATAGCTTGGAATTGAAGCGGATTTATGTGGGACAATCTCTTTTTCCATTGACAATCTCAATGTATTTACATTTAGCTTGTAGCAGATGTGCATATTTGATCATGATGTCCCTGATCCACTGGTGAAAATGACGCTTTGATCCTCTCCTTTTTAAACAACAAACTTGATTTTCTACTTCTTCCTTTCCTTTCCTCTTCCTCCCATAACTTTGCTGCTGTGAAATGTAACTGTCGCCACTGCGAGACTCATAAAGGCTAAACCAATCCAAAATGTGCCAACCTGCATCATCTTAGCGTGGATATAGAAGCACGAGTAGCCCAGTTGCGTGATCTTCTTGGCTAAGAGCTCCACCCTCTGCGTGGAGTTGCAGAAAATGATCGACTGGTTGATCTGGAGCTGTATACGACAGAGGTTTTGTAAATAAGCACCCGCTGCCAAAAATACCTTCAGTGATACCTCAGTTTACGAACGCTTTAGCTCATGAAATTTTTGCCTTACGAACATTAAATTTGCGAGAATATAATCTCGTTATACAAACTAATTTTCGGCAGACGAACCAAGCCACACAGTGCCACGGTGGCTAGCGGATTTGTTGTCGTCACCTCCTCTTTGTATGCAGTCGTGGTTTGTTATCGAGTGGAGTACTTTTGCTCTTATGGGGACCAAAAAAGACCCCATCACAGGCTGCTATTCAGCCGAAGAGGACACAAAACAACATTACGGTCGAGCAGAAGATCATCGAAAAACACAAATGAGGTGTGCGTTTGTGTGACTTAGCGTCCCACTTCCAATATGCTAAGTCGACCTTTGCTACGTGTGGATAATGGTGTTTCTGTATTGTCTAAGCAACGGACTCAGGCTATAGAAGAGGTTGAAAAACTTCTGTTGATTTGGGCTAACCAAAAGCAGCTAGATGGGGACATTGTCAGTGAGGGTATTATCGCCGAGAAAGCATGGCAACTTCACTCTGATATCATCAAGAGGCAACTACATCAACCATTACAAAGGTAAATAAAACGACTTTATTATATAGTACAGTTTATTTCTTTAACTATAATACAATAGCACAATTATTTTACATAAAATAAGGTATATTATATGTAGTTTTCATTTTTAATTGTTTTTTTATGGGATATAAATGTTCGGCAGACAAACTTTTCGCCTTACACACACTTTCTGGGAACCAATTAAGTTTGTGAGCTGAGGTATCACTGTAATTTTGTCTCAAAATGGAAAAAGGCACCCCGTGACGAAGGCACACGAGGTTCAAAACGGCTCATCTGAGCATTACTCACCCTGGAGAAGAGCGTGTTAAGACAATGCACTTTTTGCCTTTCAGTGACGTAGGCGTAATATTGAGTAATCCCCTTCAGGGTCAGCTCCTCCATCAGGTTGATCTCATACGGTTTCTGCAGGTACATGGCCTTACAGCAAGCACACAAATAAAGGGGATTTATTTGCCATTTGTTTTTGTGTTGTTTTTTTAAAATGGTGGCAGGCGAAAAAAAATCAAATTGGTACACGACACTGCCGCATGGATGCATCTGGGAAATTTAAAAACGGGGCTATAGTTGGCCCCTTGTGTCTAAAAAGGTGGGCAAATTATAAAATTGATGGGGCCCGATTTAACTAGATTGCCGAAGTATCCAAAATGGATTGAAATAAACCAAAAGACAGTCATTGGAGCATGATATTTCTAAATTACTTTACTTTATTCATACATAAAATAAACAAACTTGTTCTATTTTCTTTAGTTATGACACAATCAATCCTGTGCTATTTTGATCTACGGTATTACAGAGAAGAAAAAGAGAATATTAATTTTATTATATTTTAATATGTATTTTATATTTAATATATTAATACGTCTTATATTTAATATATTAATACGTCTGTGTAATATATTAATATTTATCAGCTTGTTGAAACAAATTGTCACTACCCTCCGTTGTTTCTTAAAAAATGAAAATGTTTGTTTACTGCTTGTTTTTAATGTGGTTCAATGTAAATACTGCAATGCACCATGGGTAAATGAATGAATATTGGATTATCACATTTGGCAGTTTCCAGCAGATCACCACAAAAGTTAAAACCTCTAAAGGAAAACAAACAGTTTTCAATTGCTGTTGAATTAAATTTGTTTCTTTAGCTATTTTAACAGACGTCATAAGTGGCGTAGATCACGTAGCAATATGCGCTAATCGTAATTAGACGTGCAAAGTTGAGTTGCAAAATTAAACCAGTGGCTGTCAAAATGCGTAAATGGCGCAAGGGCACGTCCCAGATGCATCCGTGCAACAGGCCGGACGAATTGCGGCGCCACCGTAGATGACTCACCATGAATTTTTGCACACTCATGGGGAAGGTTGCAGAGTAGAGCAGGATCTGCCTGTTCTTGGATAGGAAGCTAATGATCTCTTCGATGAGCATCACAAAATCCTGAGACAGCAGTTTGTCAGCCTGAGAAGCGAGGGGAAAAAAATATTGAAAGCAAAACAGCATGCATGGAAATGGTAGCTTTTGTGTTTGGTTCTACGCGCGGTACTTACTTCATCCATCACCATTATCTGCACTCTGTCTACTTTGGCCACTCCTTTCTTGATCAAATCCAGAATCCTTCCAGGCGTGGCGACGACGACGTGCACTAATGCGGAAAAGGAAACGTTGGTGCTTCCAAACGACGGCGATATAAAACAAAAAGAAAAAGAAATGACTGCTCACCGCTGTCATCCAGGCGCATGATGTCATCGCGGAGGTTGGTTCCTCCGGTGGTGGCCATGACTTTGACTCCTCCGAGGTGTTTGCTGATCTGAATGCAGATCTGGCTCACCTGCAGCGCCAACTCACGAGTTGGCACAACCACCATTGCTACGAGTGTCAAAAAAATACAATGGAAATTTGATTTGTCAATTTAAAAAACAGAGACAAGGTGGCCATCAGAACTGTTTTGATCTCACCTTGTATGTAGTCCTTTTTAAGGTCTATCTTTTCTAACAACGGGATGAGATAGGCTCCACTTTTTCCCGTTCCGTTCTTTGCCCGAGCCAAAATATCCCTTCCAGACAGGGCAATGGGAATACTCTCTTCCTGCCAAAAAAAAAATGATATTACGATCAAATAATTTCACAGTAATCAAGTTATAAACTGTGATATAATACCTGTACAGGAGATGGTTTCTCCCAGCCCATTTCGAAAATGCCCATTAGAAGTTCTCTTTTGAGACAATAATCTTCAAATTCATTCCCCTTTGTAGCGGTCACATCCTAGGAAATTGAAAACAGAATATTCAAGACAGCAAGCTTTTTTTCCAGTTAGCAAGCTTTTTTTTCCAGTTAGAGAGTTTAAGATGGAAGGTGTTATTCACTCACTGAAGTTTGGATTCGGTTATCTTTCGGAGGGATCTTGAGACTCTTTTTCCAGTCGTCTCCAAACCTAATGCCTCCTCGTTCTTGGGAGGCAGCACCTGCATTCTGAGAGGCAGCCAAGACTTTTTCTTGAGGCAAGAATTCAGAATCTGGTTTGGTCTGTCCTTTGAGCTGCCCGTTTTGTTTGTTCAGTTCCATGGGAAACGGGCCCTGATTTTCTGCTCTCGCAAAAGCCATTTTTGTTTATTGTCAGATGTTCTTTTGGGGGTATGTTTTTGGTTCTTATGTTTTTCTGCCTAAAATTGTCTTCAAAATGTAAAAACAAATTATTAATAAAGCAGTTTGGTCCCTTTTAAAAGGAGTGACCGAAGTATAAGAAAAACACACACACAAAAACACTGTACACAAGAAACCCTTCAAAATGAAGAGATATTTCTATGAATATACTCGCTCACAATATAGAAAAATTATACGCGAGCAAGTATTAAATGTAGCTAAAGTCCTGAAATAGAACAACTAGGGCAATCTCTGGACTTGGTGTGGGAAAAAAGATGTCCAACCTTGTACAAGTGTTTCCCCAAAATGATATTTCCGGGGTTATTTCCACCGGATTGATATCACAGGAACAAGCCCAAAACAAAAAAATATACAATAAAAATAAACGTCAGACCACTTCTAATCCACAGTGCGCGTTTATGTCCTGTCCCAGGTGGATTCTGCGTGGACAATAAACGTCTGGAGGTCAAAGTGTCACTCGTGGGAGTGTGACCGTGATCAAGGGGCTTCAAAGTCACCCAACAACTCCAAATGCATCACCTGAAAAATATCCAAAAATAAGGTTTTGGAACATGCAAAGGACAGTAATACACCCTTGTGGAAAAAAATCATTTGCAATTAAGTCTGAGCGCGAATTTGTCTTTGAAAAAAAGTACAATCAAAGTTATATGTGTGTTTGCAAAAAGTTTTGTCGTTATTCGCTGCATCGATGTTAACAAATTTAGAATGGCCACTGGGCTTAGATTAATTTGGGCACCAAGCTAACTAGTGCGTATGATAGCGTGAAACAAATACATCATTTTAGATTTGTGAAGCAGACTTTATGGGGTGCGTGAAAATATTAAAGTATTAAAAAATGTTAGTTGTAATGCGTTTCGTGGTAGATGTTATGTTGCTAATTTGTTTTGAACAAACGCAGTAAAATGTCTCACTTAATTTCGCACACCATGCTAAAGTTAGCTCCTAGCTAACAAGCTAGCAACAAGCGAGCATCTCGTAAACAGGACAAGACTTACCACGGTTCGCGGGTGTTTTTAAAACAAACACTGCGTTTCCCGTTGCTCCCAATTAACGATTTAATCAATATTTTCAGTACCTAAAATGAACTTTAAATCAATCGCGCGTTTTCTCCTTCTTTTAAATCAACATGGTCGCCTTCTTCATCTTCTCTCCTTCGTCGTTTTTGCTCCTGCCTGTTTATCGTTTATGACATTGCGACGCTACTGACACCTGCTGTCGAAGCACAATATCGGTCAGTGTCGTGGGAAAATAAAAAATACAATTTCAAAAGATGGTCAAAAAGAGCACACAAACCCAAGAATTTAGCATATTTTTCATTTAATAAGGCTTTAAATATTACACTGTAATAAATATTAAATATTTACAGTACATCAATTTTACTTCTGCGCAATGCATTGTAATTGCCACAATATATTTCACATAATATATAATGAACCTCTGTAAACTACTTTGTGTGAAGTAAGCCATAGATCCACGAATGTTTGAAAAGCTATTAAAGTACTGTACGTACAGTACATATCTTAAAAAGGCACTGTAAATCCATCCACTGCAACATTTTTGATGACAACAAACTCAATATGTAATTCTGTCTTCTACACAACAAATTGTGTAGCCATTGTTGATGATAAAAACCAAAACAGAAAATTGTTCATAGAAATAATTGAACATGAATTTAAAATGTCCTCGAAAAAAAGAATTCCCAACGAATTCTTCCTGTTGAAAAGATGAGTCCAAATAAAGTGACTCCAAGTCATGAAGAAACTAATTCAGATCTTTCAGTTTCCTTGCTGAAAAATCTCGCTTATTTTCTCCAGGCAGATTTCTGCGGCCAGCTCTGTCTCTCTAGAGAGCTGCGAAAGGCTGAGGAAGCCGTGCGGAAGGTCCTCTACCACTGTCAAGCTTACAGGCTGGCCCATGTCCCGCAGCTTCTTGGCAAACATCACAGAGTCATCCAGTAAAGCATCCAGAGCACATGCCTGTGTGGAAACATGCACAGATCAGGAAATAAAACTAAGTCAAGGTTAGTGAAGTCAATAAAGGGGAGGAAAAGACAAATAAATAAATACTCCTGGACTCTCACTCGAAACTGAAAATACTCTCTCGATGCATGCTTTCCCTACCACCTGCAAACTGAATATATAGTGATACCTTGGCTTACGAACGTAATTGGTTCCCAGACAGAGTGTGTAAGGCGAAAAGTGTGTATCCCAAAAATTCATTTCCCATAGGAAACCATTAAAATGAGAATAATCCGTTCCCAAAACATAATTTTCTACTTTCTAATTTTCTAAGCTTTAAAACTACACAAAATATACCTTATTTTATGTATAATAAATGGAATATGGTATTATAATTAAATAAATAAACTGTATTGTATAATAAAGTTGTTTTATTTGCCTTTGTGATGGTTGTTGATGGTTTGATGGAATGGATAGCTTTTTGCATAAAGTGTCTCAAGGAGCTCTGGGTTGTACATCTTGGAAGTTGTGATATTGTAACTGCAACAGATGAAAGCAGACACACTAGAAACATCATTAATAACTGGTTCCCTTGCTTGTCTTTTCATTTCAAATTGAACCGATGGCAAGTGCGAGCTATTTGTGGAGCCTGATTGATGGGATATTTTAACCTTGCAGTTTACACTGTGCCTTTGAACTAGCAAAGTTGAAACGAGTCCAAATATCACTGTTTTCTATCCATTTTGTCACTCTCTCTCTGTCGTCTGCCTGTCTCTTTAATGTTTAAACCACCTCCCCTCACTGCTGCATTCCTGACCAATCACGTGGCTTTAACCGACGACTGGGGGTGGAGAATAGAGGACCAAAACAAGCCGGCTGCCATTTTCCTTTCGGAGAACGGGCTCGTTCGCGAACGACACATCACTCATTGTGGCAGCTCCGTGTGTATCCCAAAAAATAGTTTGTATGCCAAGGTAAAATTTCCATTAATTTAACGTTCGTAAACCGAAAAGTTCGTAAGCCAAGTGGTTTGTAAACCGAGGTATCATTGTACTACATGAATGGAATGGCGATGCAAAAAGGGAATGCGCAAGTTGTGTCTCTCACCACTAAGTGAACAGGCGGCAGACCTCGTAGAAGGCTATCAGGGGCAAGCAGCGGCGACACAAAAGGATTCCTGATGATTGGGCAGGAGGTCGGCTGAACGACCGCATGGCATTCGGAGCGCAGGGGTTCAAAGCCTTCAGGGTAATCCAGGTAAGATTGGTGTAAAGGCGAGGCACGGTTTAAATTCCTGTGTGCGTCTTTGCTTGTGGATTCTCTATGTCTCGACGCCAGTGACTGGGCTCCGCTTATGGGCCAAACGGGTTGGAGAAAGGACTGAATCCAGTTGGAGGCTCCGTGGGTGAGATCGCTGAGGAGTGCGGTGGTGTCTCTTCCCAAAGCCCTTAGACTGTTGCCCCCCACGGCAGGCAGTGAGGTCTGTGAGTCCACACCTAAGAGTAGAGGAGTGGGAGAATGTGAAAAAAAAACAGTCCCTTCAGTGATACCTCAGCTTACGAACGCTTTAGCTTACAAACTTTTCGCCTCACAAACATTTGCAAGCATATAGTCTCTGCTGACGAACTACTTTTCGGCGGACGAACCAAACCATACGGAGCGCCAATGTGGCTGGCGGACTAGTTTTTGGCGGAAGAAAACCAAACCACACGGTTGGACAGCGCCACGGGTGGCTGGCGGACTAATTTTTGTCACCCCCTTTCTTTGAGTCCAGCCGTGGTTTGTTATTAAGTTGAGTACTTTTGCCACGAGGCAGTCAGGAGACTCAACTCCCTCCCTGCCCCTTCCCACTGCCACACTCACCGAACTCTGAGTACACGCTATACTATCATCCTGAACTCTATTGTTTTCTTTTTTTTTCTACAAGACCTCACTTGAACCTTTTTTGTTTTGTTTTTGCATTACTACACTATATGACTTTACATACGACACTACCTCACTTTACATACGACACTACCTCACTTTACATTCAGAAATTACATGTATTGTCTGTTGTCAATTGTCTGTCTTTTTTAGCTACATTATAAGTGCCTTGAACGTTGGGTCCGAGAGGACATTAATTTCATCTGTGCTGTATGTCAATGCATATTAGCATATTTGACAATAAAGCTGACTTTGACTTTGATTATGGGACCGAAAAAGACCGCACGACAGGCTAGTGTTATACCAAAGAGACACCAAAGAAAAACAAAAGAAAAAAAAACTTCTGATGATTTGGATTAACAAAAAGCAGCTAGCAGGGGACATTGTGAGTGAGGGTATTATCGCCAAGAAAGCACGGCAACTTCACTCGGATATCATCAAGAGGCAACCTGGAAGTTCGTCATCCATTGACAACTACCACCACAAAGGTAAATAGAATGACTTTATTCCACAGTGTAGTTTATTTCTTTAATTACAATACAATAGCAAATTTATTATACCTTAAATAAGGTATATTTTGTTTAGTTTTAAGGCTTATTTATATAGTAGAAGAATATGTTTTATGGGGACCTGGGAACCGATTATTCTCATTTTAATGGTTTCTTATGGGAAATAAATCTTTTTGCTTTACACACACTTTCTGGGAACCAATTAAGTTGGTAAACTGAGGTATCACTGTATTAAACAAAAAGAAAAAAGTGAAAGCAACTATTATATAATTACCTCCATCCTACTATGGTACACCTCATGCCAGTTTGCACACAAATATATTGTCCATTTTGTTTTCAGGCATCATCATTAAGTCCTCTCACGTTAAATGACGTGTGAAAGAACACGCTTCGAACGCCGCACGGACCTACCGGCATAAGCGTTGAGGCACTTTGCAAGAGCACCGAAGGGTAACAGCGGGTCAATGAGGGTGAGCAAGCGGGAAGGCGAGGCGTCCGTGGTGAGCAAGGTGGCGGGGTAGGCCGCCATGATGCCGTCGGGGACTCGGATGCCGCACGTCATGGCCTTCATGGACACGGTGATGCAAAGGTTGCCGCCGGCGCTGTCTCCTGCCAGACAGACGAGCTCTCCTGTTGAACCTGGGACGAGAGAGAGAGATAGGGAGAGGACGAGAGAGATGGCAAGAGAGAGAGAGAAAGATAGAGAGCGAGAGAGATAGAGAGACAGACTTTTAATGATACTTTCGCCAGGATTTGGACTGGAATCAAAAACTAACAACGAACAAAAGAGTATTCCTCAAGACTCTTGTTCACAAGTAGATAGTTATGTATATTGTGTATCCCTTACATCTTTCTAACAATGAGGACGAGCGTCATTTACGAACCGAGAAGACGGCAGTTTTTCAAGGCCCAGCAGTAAGCGTAGAAACATTCCTCCAGAGCCCGAGGAAAGGGTGCTTCGGGTGACAGAGAGTAGTCGACAGAGAGAACAGGCACGTTCAACCTCTTCGACCAGCTTCGCAGATAATTCTGACATTAAAAAGAAGGCAGACATTTTGAGAGCGAGTACAGTGATACCTCGGTTTACGAACCCTTTGGCTTATAAACTTTTCAGTTGACGAACGATAAATTTATGAAAATTTTACCTTGGCATACTAACATTTTTTCGGGATACATACGGAGCTGCCTCAATGTGTTGTTCGCGAACGAGCCCGTTCTAACAACAAAATGGCAGCCGACTGTTTTTGTCCTGTATTCCACGCCCTCAGTCTTCGGTTAAAGCCATGTGATTGCTCTCGAACGCAGCAGTTAGGGGAGGTGGTTTAAACATTAAAGAGACAAGTCGACGTCAGTGAAAAAGTTTCAGCTTTGACAGTTCAAAGGCAGTGTGTAGACTGCAAGGTTAAAATATCCCATTAATCAGGCTCCACAAACAACCCGCACAAGCCATCTGTACACTTGTTGCAAAAAGCTATCAACCCAGCTAAACAGAACACAATTGATGAAGAACTAGATAAAATTATCGCAGAGAAAGCACCTACAAGGGATCATTCCTCAAGAGGGTGAAAGAAGGTTACGTTCGAGTTACGTCAAGTGTTTAATGCTGATGAAATCGGCCACTCCATTCCATCAAGCCATCAACGACCATCACAAAAGTAAATGAAACGACTTTATTATACAGTCCAGTTTATTTCTTTAATATATAACATTTATTGTACATAAAATAAGGTATAAGTTGTGTAGTTTTAAGGCTTAGAAAATTAGGAAGTAGAAAAGTATGTTTTATGGGGACCTGGGAACGGATTATTCTCATTTGAATGGTTTCCTATGGGAAACTGATTTTTGGGATAGACACTTTTCGCCTTACACACTCTGTCTGGGAAGCAATTAAGTTGGTAAGCCAAGGTGTCACTGTACGCCTTATATTGGGAGAATCCAAATCGCAGAGGGGTGGGAGGTGTATGTACCTCATGGGATCTGGATGTCTGCGCCACAAAGCCTCCTCCATGGAAGTGAATCAGCAACCACGGCGAGAAGGGTTGCTTCTGCACCCACGGGAGGTTGGAAGCAGAGACAGAAGGCGGATCGCCGCGAGAAAACGACAACAGCTCCTCGCTGTCCTGTAAAATGTGAAGAAAATACGCAAAAGTTGCGCTGGCTAAAGTCCTATGTGTCTTTTTTTTAAATCATTCACTGCCTGCATGACGTGGAGCGCCATTACCCAATTTGTTTGGGTTTTGTTTTTTCTTGTTTGGGTGCCGATAAAGCACTGGTCAGACCTCTGGCAATGTTTTTTCTCTTCCACAAGGGGGGCAGCATTTGCCTTTTGTTCTATTCACTCGGTATTAGCTATCTATTCGCTTGGTATTAGCTATCGATTCACTATCTATTCGACAATTACAAAAACCCTGGCACTGGAGAGGACACATTTTTGCATGTTTGGCAGTGAATGAGTTAAAATTGTATCTATTTTTTTTTAAATCCGTGCCATTTTTCACCTGCCCTTGTCGAATCTCGTGTGAGATAAGGCGCACATGGACTGGACCAGGGCCCCAGTGGGCTAGCGGAGGTGACACGGTAGTCGACAGATTTGGATCCGATGACAACGGGAGGCGTAACGGAACAGGAGGTATCGTTAGCATGAGGTTCAACTGGACGGGGTAGGAGGTGATTCGACACAAGCCCTGAGAAGAGAAGAAAATCAAAACAGGAAATATTTCATAAGTCATGATTGGACTTGAGGTTTAACTCATTCACTGCCAGACGATGTGCAAAAATGTGTCCACTCCAGTGCCAGGGTTTTTGTCATTGTCACTCAAATTCTAGGACCCACATAATATTGAGTTTTATAATAATAATAATAATAATAATAATTATGATAATAATAATAATAATAATACATTTCAATTTTAAGCGCCTTTCAAAACTCTCAAGGTCACTTTACAGTCACAGGATAAATTTTCTGTGGGTGAGCAGCGGCAGCCACAAGCGGCAGCCACAAGCGCCAGCGTTCACTCAACCTGGAATAACTCAAACAGATAGAAACTTATCTAGATAGCTAATAGATAAATAATAGATATATGGCTAGATAGCTAATAGATAGCAAATAGGTAGCTAGATAGATAGCCAGTAAGCAAATAGATAGCTACCAATGTAGCTAGATAGATAGCTAGCTAGATAGCCAGCTAGACAGCTAATAGACAGCAAATAGAATGGTAGCTAGCTAGGTAGCTAACCATATAGCCAGCTAGCTAACCATATAGCCAGCTAGCTAGCTAATAGCCAGCTAGCCAGTCCACTCCAAGCTCCTCCTCCTACCATGCGGACGGCTTTGACATGGTGTCCGGGTTGGATCCTGCACACGTAGCCGCCTTAAACATTCAATGCAGTGTAAGAAACCTTAGACTCTCTTCTTTCATCAGAAAAAAAACAGTTAATTCCTAATTTATATGGGTCTGGAGTTATCTGAACTTGAAATAAGGGCAGCTGTACAAAAGGCCCTTGTGGAAGGGAAAAAAAAAATATTGCCAGAGGTCTGACCAGCGCTTCATCAGCACCCCCGCAAAAAAAAACCGTAAACAAATTCGGGAATGGCACTCTATGTCATATTTTCAATTCCTGAATAAATTCGTGAATGGCAGTGAATGAATTACAAAAACAAAGACCAATACTCGGAACAATAAGGATGAAAACATGTGACCCTGCCTACTGTTAAAAGCTCAGACTCTGTGATGTTCCAGAAGGACTTCCAAAACTGCATGTCCAGGTTTTGAGTAATGCGTTCGAATTCGGCGCCGCGCAACTCTGGATCAATGACGTACTTCCCCGATGTGAGTAGAGATAGTGCAGCCAAACCTGACAAAAGAAGACAAATCATAAATAACATGAGCGCATCAAAAATGGACCGGAAACTTATCGGTAATAAGGATGAAAACTCACCCAGTCCGGACTGTTGTTTACTATAAGTTTCACCATACGAGATCATGCTAATGACAATCGTCTGGAGGAACGGACGAAGACTCGGCGAAAACTGTCCAAGGGAAACAAGAGTGGTGCTTTAAATACTGAAAATCATGCACCCGAAATATTTTTTTAAACCAATTACGTAAACCTTAACTCATTCACTGTCAAACGTGCAAAAATGTGTCCACTCCAGTGCCAGGGTTTTTGTCATTTTTCCTCAAATTGCATATTGAGTTTTTGGACTATGTCTTCATTCAATTCAGCATAAGAAACCTTACTGCCTTCGTTTAGCAGAAAAAAAGTTAATTCCTAAGTTATACGGGTCTGGAGTTATCTGAGCGTGAAATGGGGGCGGCTGTACAAAAAATATGATACATACATATTGCTTTATACAAGCGCTTTAACAATAGCTGAAGCTGTAACAAAGCGCTAACATGGACAAAAGGCAAATGCTGCCGCCTCGTGGAAGGGAAAAAACATTACCACAGGTCTGACCATCGCTTTATCGGCACCCCCCCCCCAACCCACAAGAAAAAAACAAAACAATTCGGGATTAATAATAATAATAACAACACAATAACAACAACAATAATAATAATACATTTTACTTATAAGCGCCTTTCAAAACTCTCAGTCACTTTACAATCACAGGATAAGTTTTTCTGTCGGTGAGCAGCGGCAGCCACAGGCGCCAGCGTTCACTCAACCCAGAAGTAACTCAAATGGATAGAAAGCTAACTAGCTAATAGATAGCCAATAGATAGCTAATAGATAGCCAGCTGGACAGACAGCGAGCCAGCTAGATACCTATGTAAGTAATTGATAGCCAGCTAGATAGCTAGCTAGCCATACAGCTAATAGATAGTAAAAAGATAGCTAAGAGATAGCCAGCGTGCTAGTTAACTAGATCGCGAGCTAGGTAGCTAGCTCGATAGCCAACTAGGTAGCCAGCTAGGTAGCTCGATAGAAAGAATGAATCCACGTCATCCTTTTCAATTCCCAAATAAATTTTGGAATGACAGGGAATGAATTAAGACCGATAAACTTCATGGCGGAATTGTGAATTTGTCGCTAGCAGACCTGAAAGCCCAAACAGCGGCCATAGAAACAGGCTTTGTGCATGGAGCTGTACTCCTGCACGTATCTGTGGCTGAGGTCGAGATCCTGCAAGGAGTACAACTGGCCAAAATCGTTGTCGTTGATGAGCCGTTTGGCGAGGTAGAGCAGCGCTCGCAGTTGGCAAAGGGCGCTGCAGTAGGCCTCCATTTCGGAAGCGTTGTGATCCGCTCTGAAGAAGGCGCTCTTGTGATTCGAAGCGATGTAGCGAGCTTTGTGTAAAATGTGCAAAAGACACGACTGTAACACCTGAAATAGATGGAAAAAGGAATATGATTGACTTTTGCGGTTTGGAAGAAACATGACAGATGTTTCCCAGTGTTTGAAATAACGTCTGCCGGGACAACTTTTACATCAAGCGTACAACTTTCAAAACGTCTCAGCCCGGGTGGCCGACAACTTCTTCAAGAAAAAAAAAATAATAATCAAACATTTGTTTTATTCAATAAAGCAAAAGCTACAAGCAAAAGCCACATGGACTCCCCTTTCTAAACGGCTTTCAAAACTTTCAAGTACACTTTACAGTCTCGGTATAGTCCGAAGCACGAAACAGGCTTCTGATTGGCTGCTGTGCCGAGTATGCAAATTGCAAAATGAACGGTCGTTCATACAAATGAATGTTTGTTTGGCAATTTGCATATTCGGCACGGCAGCCAATCAGAAGCCTGTTTTGTGCTTCGGACTATACCGTGACTGTAAAGTGTACTTGAAAGTTTTGAAAGCCGCTTAGAAAGACAAACATTTATTTCCCATAAGAAATCATTAAAAATGATAATAATCCATTCCCAGGTCCCCATAAAACATAATTTCCTACTAAATAAGCCTTAAAACTACACAAAATATACCTTATTTTATGTATCATAAATGTGCTATTAGATTGGAATTAAAGAAATAAACTGTACCGTATAATAAAGCCGTTTTATTTACTATTGTGATGGTCGTTGATATAGTTGCCTCTTGATGATATCCAAGTAAAGTTGCCGTGCTTTCGAATGTTCGTTTGGCAATTTGCATACTCGGCACGGCAGCCAATCAGAAGCCTGTTTCGTGTTTCGGACTGTACCGTGAAGCCGCTTAGAAAGAGGAGTCCACGTGGCTTTGAGCAGACAACGCAACGCATCGTGCACCATGACGACAAACGACAACTGGAGCAAAATCTTCAGCAAGGGATATTTACCATAAATTAAGTAGGGGAACATTTGTGGTAGGTACTTCCTTAATTAAAAAAAACATATCCTTCGCACCAATGTGTTTTTTTTTTTGCGATTAGTTGTCTTATTGTGTTTCAAGCAACTTTATGGCCAGGCAGGCAACTTTAAAGAGTTGTCTGCCAGGATGTCCGCTAACTTTTTGTTATGAGTTTCACACACTGTGTTTCCATACCTTGATTAAGGTGCGATAACCATTTCCGGGCGTTTGCGCGTCAAAGTCGTAATGGTGGTAGACGGCGACGAAGCTGCCGATCAAAGGCTCGAGAGCTCGAGCGTGTTCCTGGATTTTTTTCATGGACATCACCAAGCGTTGAGTGACAGGGCCGTGGGTGAGATTGGCGGCGATGTCGCAAAAAATGGAAATATTTTCTTTACAGACGGCTTCCAAGGCTGAAAACGCAACCCTGAAATCCATGTCGGAGGCTGTGGATCAAAGAGAGACAAGACAAACTAATTAAACTTTAGCCTCGTTTATATGCCTTCCTAGGAGCTTGAGGTCACGTGATCGCCGTGTGTCTCTCCGGAAAAGAAAGGCAGTTAACCTTTGGGTGAAAACACAAGACTTTAATGATCTTTTTTCTTTTGAAAGGAACAAGTCATTTCTTGGCTTTGACAACAGAGTTGTTATCTTATGAAGCTGGAGGGAGGCACTTTGGAACGAGGCAATTATTTGCTGACCTAAAGTGGAATTAGCATGACGCTTTGTTTAAAATTTTTGAAGCAAATTTCGTGTCTGAATGATACAAACTTCATATATTTTGGAGGATTTCTCAGTAAAAACAACGGAAATTGTGAACTGTAAGCTGAGTACAGTGATACCTCAGCTTACGAACCTAATTGGTTCCCAGAAAGTGTGCGTAAGGCAAAAAGTTGGTCTGCCAAACATTTATTTCCCATAAGAAATCATTAAAATGAGAATAATCCGTTCCCAGGTCCCCATAAAACAATTTCCTACTAAATAAGCCTAAAAACTATACAAAATATACCTTATTTTATGTATAATAAATGTGCTATTTGATTGTTATTAAAGAAATAAACTGTACTGTACAATAAAGTCATTTTATTTACCTTTATGACGGCCGTTGACGTAGCTGCCTTTCGATGATATCCAAGTGAAGTTGCCGTGCTTTCTCTGCGATAATACCCTCACTCACAATGTCCCCTGCTAGCTGCTTTTCGTTAATCCAAATCAACATAGGTTTTTCAACCTTTTCTATTGCCTGAGACCGTTGCTTAGACAACACAAAACACCCATAGCCACACGAAGCAAAGGTCGACTTAGCATACTACTACTGGGACACAAGTGACACAAATGCACACCTCGTTCGTGTTTTTTGATGATCTCGTTCTGCGCGACCGTAATTTTCTTTTGTGTCCTTTTCGGTTTAACACTACTAGCCTGTGGTGGGGTCTTTTTCGGTCCAATAATAGCAAAAGTACTCCACTGGATAGCAAACTACATCTGCATTCAAAGGGGGTGTGTTCGACCATGTGGTTAGATTCGTCCGCCGAAAACTAGTTTGTATGCCAAGATTATATTATCGCGAATTTAATGTTCGTGAGGCGAAAGGTTCGTGAGCTAAAGCGTTTGTAAGCTGAGGTATCACTGTATTTGATTCATATACCTCATTGATAATAGTAAGTCCAGCAAAGAACTGAAGGAAAAATAAAATATAGCATTTGAAGGTACTTGTGAGTCTGGATGACATCATTAAATGTCTACAGGATGACATAACACTTTGTTTGATGGGTTCATTGATAACAATGATCAATGATTTTTCCTGCATTCTTTTTCAGCGATGGAACGAAATGATTTTTTATGCTGAATCCTAATCTGCCCTTATTTTTTTCCCTCTCAGTATGTCATAGATTTAGGCATTTAAAAATGTCCCCATTGTGGGACTATTAAAGGCTTTTTGAATTTCTGAATTGCATTGAGAACTTTTATAGGTCAAACTTAAAAACAAACAAAAACAAATGGCAGTTTTTAAATCAGCATCAAAAGTACAGTTACATCAAATAATCGCCGATTAAAATCTGCTGTCGGCCACTGTCATTTTATCAACTCATCAATTAATTGATGAAAATATGCACACTAAAAGAGAAACAAACACAACACGAGAATAACACGTTTCATGTGAAAACCTATGGCCCATACCTGTCAACCTGCGAGACACTATGACCTTACTAACGGCTCAAGTTTTCCTTACTGAGAATAAAAATATATATGCGTGTGTAACATTTCATTGTGCAATTTTAATAACAAAACTTCACATGGAAACATGAATACTTTTAACAAGTTCCAACATATTTTGAGCAATAATAAAGTACATTGAGACCTCAACTTACAAACACCTTATCTTACAAACTTTTCGTCTTACAAATGTCCAATTTATGAAAATTAAACCTTATAATAAGCACTATTTTCATAATACACACCCACCACGGCTGGCGGAGTGATCTTCGGCGGAAGCACACGACCGAACAGCACCAGAGGTTAAGTTACCAACAGTCCATATGGAAGGTGACTCTCCTTCCATAAGCCATCAACGACCATCAAAAAGGTAAATAAAACTTTATTTTACACAGATTATTTCTTTAATTACAGTCCTCATGTAATGCGCCTCTCTTTCCAAACAGCAATTCCCTTTGACGGGGGCGAAAAAAACACGGTAAAATGTTTAATTTAACTGATTTCAAAATAGAATTCAATTTGACCGGGACTAGCCTTCTCGGAAATAATATTTCTTCTCGATAATTCGTTTACTCGGTGGTCGACTTTGCTTTTTTTTTACGGGTAGCAATGTTTGTTTTAATTAACATTACTGGTCATATTTAATGACGACAACGGAATTGAAAATCTCTCAAAATTATATTGGACATTTTTTGCGTTTCCAGTACAAACTTTCTTGTATGCAGTACACATCTAAAAATGTGCACAAAATCGTATAGAATAAGGCAAAATACGGCCGGTTGACAGGTGTGAATTGACCAAAGGTTCCAAAATTATTCTGACCCAGTTTAATCAATTCATGGTGTCAAAAGAGAAGCGATTGTCTAATTCTTGTTGTATCATTCCAGCAAAACGTCCTTTGACCTCAGACTCATCGTTAGAGCCCGATATGTTCTCACCTGTTTTTATCACGTGTCAACCACACGAGTTTGAAACATAGACGGTAGACGTTTTTTTCCTTGATTAGTTTGTCACGAGAACACACTCGCAATGCAGCAAACATGTTAAACAACGCTTTCACCATCAGATGAGGAAAAACTGTTGCATGGAGCAAAAACTTTACCAGCCCGGATCAACAAGTTGCTTCATAACGAAGGCACGTATAAGACCGTAAGGGAGCAACCCCAACCCGTCTATGTCAACACATTCCATTTCCGAACCGGTTTCGGTTGAAGAAATGAGTTATATTGAGATATTTTGTTTGACTTACCGACAGCAACAGGCATCCCTCCTTGTCCCTCATCTACGGGGCGTCGGTGTGCAACAGCTCGCCCAGGGAATTATGGGTATAGTCATGTGAGCGTCCTCTCAACTAGCAAAACAAAACCGTGAAACCAGATGTCGCAAATGCATCACCGAATGGATTATGAGCGCCATTAACATTTACGACAATTAGACACACTTGACGATATACTCGACGACAGCTGCGACTCCTGCTAACGACACCGAACATTTTTTAAATAAAATATTTTAATCAGTGATGAAGTACTTTTCGAAAAAAATATTTTTTTCTGTGAACAAAATGTTTTAATAATCGATGGAATATGTCATAAATTAAAAATAATAAGAACTAAAGTAATTCTGAGAGCAAAGGAACAATAAGTAGATGTCAGATATTATTATTATTATTATTGTTGTTGTACTGTATTATATATCAGACACAAAATATATTCATCCATCCATTTTCAACCCAGGTTCAAACTGCTAAGCGGTAGAGCTATGAGGTAAATTTTCCCAATCATAATAATCATAATAATAATAACGATCATCATAAACCATTTAAGACCGCGGTACTGATTGATTCAAATGCATCCATTTTTACCATCGAGCATCTGACCGTTTTATCAGTATGCACTTGTATGCCAGCTAATTCATAATAACATCCAATACAAAAGCTACACTGTATTCTAAATTATGCCTCCAGAAATATGATTATGCTCACTTTTTAAATAGCACTATTAAACATATTTATTTTGTGTAATTTGGCGTGGTGGACAACTGTGTCACATTATGTGACATCTTATGAAATTCACTTTGGCTGTCGTTATTTCGATTTTTAAAAAATGGCAGATTATACTTGCTGACTGCAAAAGGTCGTGAACAAATCGACAAATCCATATCTGAAATGACGTCTCGGCATAATTTATATGAGCCATATTTTTACCATTGTGTATGGTGTCATTGACTTCATCACAATCAATCAATCAATCTGAATGAAAAGATTACATTTGAAGATTGTGCATTTCAAAGGTCACCTTAGTGAGCTTGGTGTTGCTTCAACATGACAATGACTGAAACTGTCAACTTATAAACACAGGGCTCCATTTTGACTTTTCTCCATGCAGGTGACAGCCCGTCCAACAAACGCTACTCCGGAATTTGACACTGTCCACAAAATAAGGAAGACCTTTCCTCATCCGATACATGAAGGTGTGGAGGAAATTCCTTTTCATTTATCTGACCGACTTCCGCGCATATACTTTTCCTCAACTCGTTACGTTTAAAGATTAACAATAATTACAGTTATCTTGATTAATCCGGGAGGGTGGGGGGGAGGATGGTTTTGCAGGATTGTTTTCTCAATAAAAATATAAAAAAATAACAATAATAATGGGACTTTACTGGACAAGCTGTAAATCATTTACAGATACAGGAAGTCTCTTTTCAAGAAGTTGGGAAATTCCATCTATATTCCTCGAATTCCAGAGTCAATATGTTGGAGAGCGGCTGCTGTTTGTCAAATTTGAGTCACATTTAGTTACCTAGTAATAATAATAATAATAATAATAATAATAATAATAATAATAATAATACATTTAATTTATACTGCTCATTCAAATTCTAATTTTGTGTTTTGAAAAAAAAAGACACATATCTGTCCTTTCAGGGACAGCGGTCACAATAGTGAACACCTTATGTTATTCATCTGTCCAAGGTGTTACGAGCGGAGGCTCAACCTGCAAGGTTAAAACCACCACCTGATGAGCTCTGACCACAGTCCCACATTTTTCTCTGCCATTTCTAACTCATTCACTGCCATTCACGAATTTATTCGGGAATTGAAAATATGACGTAAAGCGCATTCCCGAATTTGATCGGGTTTTGTTTTTTTCATGCGTGGGTGCCGATAAAGCGCTGGCCATGGCCTCTGGCAATGTTTTTTCTTTTCCACAAGGGGGTAGCATTTCCCTTTCTTCAATGTTAGCGCTTTGTTTCAGCTTCAGCTGTTGTTGAAGCATTATATAAACCAATATGTATGTCTTGCATTGTATTTTGGACAGCCACCCTCATTTCAAGCTCATATAACTCCAGATCCATATAATCTAGGAATTACCTATTTTTTTTGCTGATGAAAGAAGAGTGTCAGGTTTCTAAAGCTGTATTGAATGTTTATGTAGTCCTAAAAGTCAATATCCTGCAATAATAATAATAATAATAATAATAATAATAATAATAATAATAATAATAATAATCTATTTATAAGCCCATTTCAAAACTCTCAACGACAAAGTGCTATATAAATCAATATGTATTGTATTGTATTGTATTTTGTACATCCGCCCCCATTTCAAGCTCAAATAACTCCATATAATTTAGAATTAAGTCTTTTTTTTCTGATGAAAGAAGATTGTTTAAGGTTTCTTACCCTACATTGAATGTTTATGTAGTCCTAAAACTCAATATTCTGTGGGTCCTGTAATCTGAGTGAAAATTGGCAGTAAATGAGTTAAGTATGGATGTCTTTGACTTCAGTTTGATGTAAGAGTCAACAGTTCATTCACCACTTCTTTTTTTTTCTTGAATGAAATACCTGTTCATTCTCAGAAGTTATAAATGAAATAAACAGTTGACCAGGAAATGGGCAGCAGTTGTAAAATGTATGACAATGTTTCATCAAGTTGTATTTACACTTAGCAAATCGTTGCACGTGCATATCACCAGGAAACAAATAGTGCACGTTTTATTGAGAAACACCTTTCCTGGTGGGGATTTTATGTATTTCGTTCGTGAACACTGATGTGCAATATTAGATTTTTGTAAACACCTGTCTATTTCCTCGACTGTTTTTAATGTGAATTTTATTTGTTTATGATTCGGTCTGGAATCTGTTTATTGCCTTATTTTGAAAGTCTCACAAAACACATGGCATATAAAATAGGAAGCCAAATGACACACTATAAAAAGTTAGATTTATCCATTAAACTGGATTTGATTTCCCAAAGTTGGAAGTGACAACTTTTTGGGGGAAAAAAAAATAAATATAATAATAATAATAATAATAATAATAATAATAATAATAATAATAATAGATTTCATTTGATAGCCAATAGATAGCTAATAGATAGCCAGCTAGCTAGCCAGCTAGATATCCATATAAGTACAGTGATACCTCGGTTTACGAACCCCTTAGCTTACGAACTTTTCGGTTTACGGACATTAAATTTATGAAAATTTTACCTTGGCATATGAACGTTACCTTGGCATACAAACTTTTTTTTCGTACACGGAGCTGCCTCAATGAGTTATGTGTCGTTCGCGAACGAGCCTGTTCTTCTAATACCAAAATGGCAGCCGACTGTTTTTGTCCTCTATTCCCCACCCCCTGTCTTCGGTTAAAGCCACGTGATTGGTCAAGAATGCAGCAGTGAGGGGGGGGGGGGGGTTACACATTAAAGAGACAGGCAGACGACAGTGAGAGAGTTTCAACTTTGATAGTTCAAAGGCAGAGTGTAGACTGCAAGGTTAAAATATCCTATCAATCAGGCGCCACAAACAACCCGCACAAGCCATCTGTACATTTGATGCAAAAAGCTCTCAACCCAGCTAAACAGAACACAATTGATGATGAACTAGATACAATTATCACTGAGAAAGCACCTACAAGGGTCATTCCTCAAGATGGTGAAAGAAGGTTACATTCCTCATAAAGTGTTTAATGCTGAGGAAACCGGCCACTCCATTCCACCAAGCCATCAACAACCATCACAAAGGTAAATAAAACGACTTTATTCTACAGTACAGTTTATTTTTAATTATAATACCATAGCACATTTGTTATCCATAAAATAAGGTATATTGTGTGTAGTTTTAAGGCTTAGAAAATTAGAAGGTAGAAAATTATGTTTTATGGGAACCTGGGAACGGATTATTCTCATTTTAATGGTTTCCTATGGGAAATTATTTTTTGGGATACACACTTTTCGCCTTACACACTTTGTCTGAGAACCAATTAAGTCCGTAAGCCAAGGTATCACTGTAATAGATAGCTAGCTAGATAGCTAATTATCATTATTTTTTTTTTAATCAAGCTATAAGTCATTTACAAAAATACACACGTAACAAATATCTCGCAAAGACACGTAGGTGACTTCAAAGTCCGGTTTAAAATAATACTTAAGTTATAGAGTAACTTAACAACTATAACATGAAGTGAAACAAGCGTCTGCGGCTATAAAGAAGCGATGAAGGCATTGAATCTTCTGTCCAAAGTGGACGAACGAGCTGAGCCAGGAAGAAAGTGGGAGGGGACAGACAAGCATCAAGTTGGGCTGAGACTCACCTGCTGTATAAAAAAAGTAGGATACTTGACTGACGATTGAGCCACAAGGAACGGCCACTGTGCTCATGACAGATAAAGATGTGGACATCTGCATGAGAGCAAAGTGAAAGACACAAGGAGCGTCAAGCAGGAGACACCAGAGACAACACAGAAAAAAAGCCCTGTTTCACTTTTTAAACTTTGTTTTAGGGGTTGGATGAATTAAAAAAAAAAAAAAAAAAACGGCATGGCAAGGATAACATTTTTACTCTGCGTGTTGTTGATGGTTTCCCAAGGACGCAGCCAGCCAGACGCGGCCCGCTCAGAACGCAATGGACATGAGACCGATCACGGGACGACCTCCTCAAGCCCCCACACGGACACGAGCAATGTAACGGATTCTGGTCATGATGTGACGGGAGATAGTCACGGTCAAGGTGGGGGTCACGGCGGGGGGCCCATCACCACTTTGCCGATTGTGTCCTGGAAATGGAGTCATGTCACTGCCCCGTATTTGGTGACTCTGTGGATTCTGGTGTGTTGGATCTGCAAACTCAGTGAGTCACTTTAAATGTTCGCTATATGATGAAAAAAAAATTGAAATGAATGTATTGTATTTTCTGGAATATTAGTCGCACTTTTAACGAATTACATATTTATAATAATAATAATAATAATAATAATAATAATACATTTTATATATAAGCGTCTTTCAAAACTCTCAAGGTCACTTTACAGTCACGGGATCAGTTTTACTGTGAGTGAGCAGCGGCAGCCACATGCGCCAGTGTTCACTCAACCCGGAATACCTCAAATAGATAGAAAGTTAGCTAGCTAGCTAATAGATAACTAATAGATAGCTATCTCGCTATCTTATAGATAGCAAATATATAGCTAGTTAGATAGCCAGCCAGCTAGCTAATAGATAGCAAATCGATAGCTAGCTAGATAGCCAGATAGATAGATAGCTAGATATCCAGATAGATAGCTCAAGTGAGCAAGATAGTTTGGTTAAACTTACAAATGTTTTTTGGTGTTTCTCTGTTAAGTATTAGTAGTAGTAAGTATATACATATATGTGTATATACAGTGGGACCTCGGTTTTACAAACTTTTCAGTTTACGAACGTTAAATTTAAAAACCTTATAAGGGGCACCTTCAATGAATTACTTATTTTAAAATGTTTTTCATCCATAAAGCGCACCGGATTATGAGGCGCATGGTCAAATATTTTCTTTTAGGTGCGCCATATAGTGCAGAAAATACGGTAACTCAGTTATGAGAACATTTATATAGTGAAAGGCAAAACAATGTGGTGAGAGGTAATAATGTAACAAAATTCTTCATTGTAGCATCCTGAGTAGACTGAAGCGTCATTTTGTCTGGCTATACTTTCACTCCCTTTATTTTTTTCTCCCAAAAGGACAACAAAAATTGTAATCTCCAATCCTTACTTTAACAATCTTGTTATTTCTTTTAACCCTTTGGTGGCTCCTGTTACCTGAAAAACATGATAAGCTACCCACTGTAATATCCAGTTTTCCTCGAAAGGGTTCAGAATCAGAAAACCTTTATTCGTCCCACAATGGGGAAATTTGCAACTTTACACTAAACTTTACAATGACAAACCGTAAAATAGATTAAAGGAGACTGGCATGAAAACTACGCCGATTAATCGCCAAGTAATAATTAATCAATAATCAATGGACTGCCGAATTAAATGAACAAAAAAAATAATATACCGTATTATCCGGTGTATAAGGCGCACCGGAGTATAAAGCGCACCAACAATGAATGGAGTATTGTCAAACTTTTTCCATATATAAGGCACACCAGAGTAAAATGTGCACTTTCAATGAATGAAAAAAACATTTTCCAAGTATAATATATAACTATATAAAGGTTTTCCACATATAAGGCACTACAGTAGAGGCTAAGGGTTACGCAGTACTTCTTCTACAGGGAGGCGGGGGGGGGGGGGGGGGTCGCTAAGTAGTTGTGAGACCTGTTGTGGCTCAATATTACTTCACATATGAGGCGCGCCTGCGTATAAGGCGCAGGGTCATCTTTTGATAGAAAAACAAGGCTTTTGGGTGCACCTTATACACCGGAAAATACGGTAATATATTAGTTGGTAATAAAAAAAAAACACACATGCACTATCTATATATATATATATATATATATATATATATATATATATATATATATATATATATATATATATATATATATATAGCACACAACAAATACTGCTTGTAGTGTTTTGACCCTCTTCTCAGGTAACCAACATATTTGAAACATCGAGTGCCTCATTGCAAACTAAAATAGCATTCACACAAAGTATTATGGGATAAGGCTTGTTGGCATCCTGTGATCAGAGTTCTTATTTTTGTGTATACACCACATGAGAAGCACTGTGGATACTGTCAATGATTACTTATGCGTCCCTGTTTGTGTACGCATGGTGAGATGTAAATAAGGGGATGTGGTTTTCTTTGGAGAAGATGACAAAAAGGGGTTTGTGCGGGTGGGTAAAGACAATGTCATTTTGTGGATGGTGTGACAAGTTGCGACATATTGTGTTGTGATGTTTTTAAGTGGTTGTCACGGATGGATGGGACTTCCTTTTGTAATGCGGTTGATCTCAATGTGAACCCCTTCCCCCTGACCCACCCAGCCTATTTAATTCCTGTTAAATGAGTATGCGTGGACTGGGGGAGTATTGAGGGTCTTGTTTGGCCCGCTTTACCTTTCACGAAACGACCGTTTCAACTGAAGTATTGGTGATGAACGGTCACAAATGCCCCCACGCCCTCATTGTTGACTTTAAGTCACTCTTCCTTATGGGTTGAAAACATGCACAATGACAGCATTTTTTTTCCCAGATCTTATTTCCTGCTGAAGGATTTACAATGCTTCCTTTCTTTTAGTACAGTGATACGGTTTACGAACTTAATTGGTTCCCAGACAGAGTGTGTAAGGGGAAAAGTGTGTATCGCAAAATTAATTTCCCATAGGAAACCATTAAAATGAGAATAATCAGTTCCCAGGTCCCCATAAAACATAATTTTCTTCTTTGTAATGTTCCAATCCTTAAAGGACAACCGACGCCTTTTTTTGTAAAAAAAAAAAGCTCTCCGTAGCAACCAATTGGTTATTTTGTTTGGTTTATTTGGGTTTTCTAAGACTGGAAAAAACGTTATCTCGATGAGCAATCACTTTTACAACCTGCCTCGAGTGCACAGTGTGTGATTCACAGCAAGCTGAACTGTGATTCGCAGCATACTTCACATTTACTCATTGTAACATGGTAGCGTATATTACAAATCACCATTATCTGATTTTACAACGCACATGTCGGCTCCATTTATCACTCCAAGAGTTGTCTGGAGAGCTGTTGGCATTTTCAAAATGATTGATATGATTTGGTTAAATGCCAGCCATGATCTTGGAGGATAGACAATCTCACGAGTCATCGTAGTTGATGCTTGCGCGTCACAAATGTTGCAATCAAAACATTACAAATATAGGTGAGCCGGTGTAAGTCTACATGGCAGCCAAAACTGATTAATCTGTGGAGGGGCCGCCACAAAAATGGACAAAATCCGACTTCAACGGACTGTTAGGACGGCGGAAAAAATAAATCATTGGCACCACCTTACCCACTCTCGAGGACTTGCACACTGCAAGAATTGAAAGAAGGGCGCGGAAAATTCTACTGGACCCTCTGCACCCTGCCCACCACCTTTTCAGTGCTGAAGAACTAAGGTGTCATATTATTGAATACCTTTCCCCCAATGAGGCTTTTGTGCCTTGTCCAGATCAAACAGGACTGGAACAATTGTCCAAATAAAACCTCCAGTTATACGGCGATGACTTGCACAAATCAGCGCTTTGTGAAAGGACAGACGGTAAACTTGTACTATGATACGGGAAAAAAAAGCAAAGGTCGGATGATGCTAATCTGTATTTTTCTCGTCAGATGCGGCCACAAAACAGGGACATTTATGGACATTTTTTTTCTCCACTTTCACCTCGTAAACTTCTTGTAGATTTTTTTTTACATGGTCGAATTATGGTGACTTTCAAAATGACTGAACGAATCCTTTCGTGCACCCCTTGGTAGCTCCGTAGGTAGCTAGCTAGATAGATGGATAGATCGATACTGTGGCTAGCTAGATATCTGGCTAGCTATCCAGCTACATATCTATCTAGATACATAGCTAGCTGGCTGGGTCGCTCGATAGATGGATGGCTAGGTGGATGGATGGCTGGGTAGCTAGCTAAGTGGGTCGGTGGGTAGCTAGCTACGTAGCTATCTAGGTAGCTGGCTATCTGGGTAGCTATCCAGCTATCTACCGTAGCTATCTAGATATATAGCTAGCTACCTGGGTCGCTGGATGGATAGATAGATAGATAGGTAGTTGGTCAGCTGGGTAGCAAGCTAGGTAGCTAGCTATGCGGCTCAATATCTATCTAGATATCAGGCTGGCTAGCTAGGTCGGTAGATAGAACAATCCGTATCCGTTCCACACATTTTTGATACACAAACTGATAATTAAAAAATGCTATCTATTCGCTATCTAGCTAGCTACCTAGCTATCTATTTGTTATCCATTTGCTATCTATTTGCTATCTAGCAAGCTACCTAGCTAGCTAGCTATTTACTATCCATTTGCTATCCATTTGCTATCTATTGTCTAGCTACCTAGCTGGCTATCTATTTGCTGTCTATTAGCTATCTGGCTGGGTAGCTAGCTAGCTATAAAGCTGGCTATTTATTAGCTATATGGCTGTCTAGCTAGTCAGCTAGACAGCTTGCGAAGCTACTGTAGGTCATACATAATGTGGTTGAAATCCAAATGTATTAGCCGACTATTAGCTATCTGTTAGCTAGCTAACTAGCTTTCGATCTATTTGAGTTACTTCTGGGTGGAGTGAACGCTGGCGCATGTGGCTGCCGCTGCTCATCCACTGCAAAACTTATACTGTGACTGTAAAGTGACCTTGAGAGTTTTGAAAGGCGCTTATCAATTAAATGTATTATTATTATTATTTATAACAAGATCATCGTAATTCAACGGACAGTTAGGATAAGTTGGTTGCCAACTACAACTTATCCTTCTTTTTTTGGGCATGTTACATAAAAGCGAAGGCTTTAACTAAAGATTATGCAACAGTGATGTCAATCATTACTCGGCCGCCAAGATGAAGCCGTTGGACATGTCGGTGAATGCATCCGGAGCTATTCATTGAACATCAATCAAAATGGCTGGTTAACACTTGACTTAAAGGACAACCGACACCTCCGGACAAGTTGTGTCCATAATTTGTAAAATCACTTCAAATGACTTCTACTGAGCGCATTTTACAAAGATTTCACCACATATAGCTATATTTTACGTTTTAAGGCTCGTGCTGACTATTCAGGAAGTCTTGTTTTCGAGTTGATGACAATGCCTGACGTGACGTCACGTTAGGAACGCCCCTGACCGAGGAAGCGACACAATGCATTTTGGGTACTTTGGTCTGAAAACATCGTGTTGATCCATGTTGATGGCGAAATTAGAAGAAAAACACATAAATAACGCGATGGTGAATCGTTGTGTGTCGCACCAACACTACCAATTGCGGTAACACCATAAAAGTGGACACAAATTCTCAGCAGACAAATCAGCCCATGTCCAACGGAGCTTGTGCGCCATCTTGTGCATTTTCTGGGAGCTACATTGGAGTTCAGACGACTCAAATTGATACGGAAGGACTTCTTTAATAGATTGCAAACATTTATGCTTTCCTCTTCAGAACTATTTGAATCATATTCATAACTGGATGAGTAACAAAAAAGCATATTCTCCGAATCCGAACTCTCTGAAGCCATTGTTTTGTGTCTGAAGTATCCTGGCGTGATGTCACGAACAAGTGGGGCGGGACCTACTGAAACTCGCCATTTCCGAGGTCATTTTGAAGCAGTTTTGGGACACTTTAAGTGATTTTTATTGGTGTTTTGCATTTGACTAAAAATATCAGCGTGCGTGTTTTGGGTATTTTAGATGCTATAAAACATTTATTTTGTGTCAGTTAGGGGTAAAAAAATGGTCTCGGTTGTCCTTTAATCATCTACTCTGAACGTTGACATATTGTGAGCATGTCATATATTCGAGACCCAAAAAAACATAGTGGTGGGTGTTTCAAAATGTCACTGGATAACTGGAAATATTTTTTTTTGTTATCTGTTCTGCTCCATTTAATTTAACGCTCAACTTTGGTCGGAGAGGAGAAACTGAAGGTATAAAAAAGCCGAGTCTGGCATTCGGGTCAATCTGTCGCCGGACTAGAGGAGGAAGAAGGGGGCCATGCGTCAATATCATCGATAAAAAAAGGGAAAATAAGCATCTTTGTCATCTTTTCAGAGACTTTTCTTTTTGGTCGCAAATGGAACGACATGGACATGCACCCATTTGGCTTCTGGGGTCTATCCTGTTGATTTGTTTCATCCCTGGGGTTGCGGTGGAGAACGGCGACCATCATAATTCAGGACCCGACGCAAGTGATCACAGCCACGTTTCCAACATCAGCGGGATACCCATCGTGTCTTTCAAGTGGCATCATGTGGAGGCTCCTTATCTGATCGCGTTATGGGTCCTCGTTGCTTTTTTGTCCAAATTGGGTATGTCATTAAATACAGTGATACCTACTTGATGAGGAACGTAACCTTCTTCTTTCACCATCTTGAGGAATGATCCCTTGTAGATGCTTTGTCTGTGATAATTTTATCTAGTTCCTCATCAATTGTGTTCTGTTTAGCTGGGTTGATAGCTTTTTGCATCAAGTGTACAGATGGCTTGTGCGGGTTGTTTGTGGAGCCTGATTGATGGGATATTTTAACCTTGCAGTCTACACTCTGCCTTTCAACTATCAAAGTTGAAACTCTCTCACTGTCGTCGTTCTTGACCATTCACGTGGCTTTAACCGAAGACTGGGGGCGGGGAATAGAGGACAAAAACAGTCGGCTGCCATTTTGTTGTTAGAAGAACGGGCTCATTCGCGAATGACACATCACTCAACATCTCTCATTGAGGCAGCTCTGTGTACAAAAAAGTTTGTATGCCAAGGTAAAATGTACATAAATGTAACGTTCGTAAACCGAAAGGTTCGTAATCCAAGGGGTTCGTAAACCAAGGTATCACTGTATAGTTGTTCACAGAAACATCCATTTTGAAGACCGCTTATTCCTCATTAGGGTTGTGGGGGTAGCTGGAGGCTATCCCAGTGTTTTTTCATGCGTGGGTCACCCTGAACCGGTCGCCATCCAATCGCAGAGACAGACAATCATCCACACTCACACCTCGGGACAATTTGGAGTGTTCAAACAGTCTGCTATGCATGTTTTTGGGAATGTGGGAGGAAACCGGAGGACCCGGAGAAAATCCACGCGGGCCCGGGGAGAACTTGCAAACTCCTCAGAGGGAGGTCGGACCGGGTCTTGAACTCACAACCTCTGTAGCGTGAAGCTGGCGTGCTAACCACTCAACTACCGGCCCCTAAAATGTTTTCATTGTTCTTCAAATGTAGACAAAAACATAAATGTCAACTGTTGCAGTTTGGAATTGAAGCGGATTCTTGTCAATGGATGCTGCAGCTTCCATCCTGTGTGGAGTTTGCCTGTTTCCCCCGTGCTTGCGTGGGTTTTTCATTTTTCATTCCAAAAAAACATTCATGGCAGGCTAATTAACTGAAAATGGGTGCAGATAAAGCACTGGCCATGGCCTCTGGCAATGAAAAAAGCATTTGCCCTTTTTTCCATGTTAGCCCTTTATTCCAGCTTCAGCTGTTGTTAAAGCGCTATATAAACAAAATACAGTAAAGTCTCGTTATATCGATATCGGTTATATCGATAGATGCTTATTACGATACTATTTCTATGAACGCAAGGAGAAAATTTACATGCCGCAGGATCGGATATATCGATAGTCCGGTTATATCGATATTTTTTTCCAACTCCCGATATAACGAGACTTTACTGTATGTATGTATTGTGTTGTATTTTGGACACCTGCCCTCATTTCAAGGTCATATAACTTCAGATCCATCTCATTTAGGAATAAAAGGAGGATTTTTTTTATATTTTAGAACTTGATTTCTAACGAATGCAACCCCACAACACAAATCATCCCCACTGACATAAATCAACATTGTGAAATGTTGGCTGTTTTTATGCACAGGTTGACTGGGCTTGATTATTAAGCCATAAAGTCAAGGATCCTGAACCAAACGTCTATTTAGTTATGCAAAGATATTTCAAGGTATCTTTATATGCAACCACCATGGTTAATGTTATGCCCAGGGCAAAAAGTTCAACAGTTGATGATTTGCAAATTTTTGTAACGCCGTTCAAGTTTTAAGATAGCGCATTTTGTTGTTTTGTTTAAACGCAGATAGTGAAATTAAAATCAAGTTGATTCAAATTGTGATTATATATCATTCCCTTCATTTCTCTTCCTTTCAACAGTTATCGAGTCCAACCATCATGTGACGAATATCATCCCGGAGAGCGCATTGCTCATTTGCTTCGGATTCATCCTAGGGGGGATGATCTGGGGTGCGGACAAGGTCCAGACTTTCAAGTTGACCCCGACCGTTTTCTTCTTTTACCTGTTGCCTCAAATCATCCTGGATGCCGGCTACTTCATGCCAAATAAGCTGTTCTTCAGTAACATGGGGACCATTCTTGTCTATGCTATTATTGGGACTTGCTGGAACGCTGCTAGCGTGGGACTCTCGCTATGGGGGTGCCACAAGGGCGGAGCCATGGGTAAGTAGAGAAACCTTGGGTCACAATTGGGTCTATTAGTTATGTAGCTATTTAGCTAGCTACCTGTCTATCTATTAGCGAGTTAGCTTTCTATCTGTTTGAGTTACTTCTGGGTTGAGTGAACGCTGGCAAATTGTTGTGGAAAATACAATTCTGTCCATCTTCTGGCGCGCATACTAGCAAAATCCGACACGGCCATACTGTACGTATATTACATATGCAGATCAAAGTTCTGACGTTAGTCTAATGAATAACTCAAAACGGAGCGCAAGGGCTGATTAAAGTCCAACTGAAATTAAAAAAACATTGTTTTGTCCTGACAATCTGGTTCTCTGACCTTTCTGCAGGTGATCTGGACATCGGCCTGCTGCAATATCTTCTTTTCGGTAGCCTGATTGCCGCCGTGGACCCGGTGGCCGTCCTAGCTGTGTTTGAACAGGTCCATGTCAATGAGGTCCTCTTCATCCTGGTGTTTGGAGAGTCGCTGCTCAACGATGGCGTGACAGTGGTTTGTATGCTCTGTTTTACAACGACTGACGACAAAGGTTCCTGAAAAGGACAAGTTTCCAAACTGTCAAATTCGTGTCACACATCATCTCCACTCGTAACTCTCAACCCCCAAATGTGAACGATTGTATCAGCCAGCTATCTACCTTGCTATCTAGCTAGCTACCTAGGTGGCTATCTAGATTGCTACCGAGCTAGCTAGCTATTTGCTATCTGGCTAGCTAGCTACCTATCTAGCTGGCTATCTATTAGTTATATAGCTATCTAGCTAGCTAGCTAGCTACCTGCCTCTCTATTAGTTAGATAGCTATTAAGCTAGCTATGATGGCGTGACAGTCGTTTGTATGCTCTGTTTTACAATGACTGACGAGAAAGGTGCCTGAAAAGGACAAGTTACCAAACTGTCAAATTTGTGTCTAGCTAACTATCTATTTGCTATCTCGCTAGCTATATAGCTGGCTATCTATTAGTTATATAGCTATCTAGCTGGCTATCTATTAGTTATATAGCTATTTAGCTAGCTAGCTACCTGCCTCTCTATTAGTTATATAGCTATCTAGCTTGCTACCTGTCTATCTATTAGCTATCTATTGGCTAGCTATCTAGCTGGCTATATATTAGTTATATAGCTATCTAGCTGGCTATCTATTAGTTATATAGCTATCTCGCTAGCTAGCTAACTGCCTCTTTATTAGTTATATAACTATCTAGCTAGTTACCTGTCTATCTATTAGCGAGCTAGCTTTCTATCTGTTTGAGTTACTTATGGGTTGAGTGAATGCTGGCAAATTTTTGTGGAAAATACAATGCTGTACATCTCCTGACGCGCATACTAGCATGAACTCTATGAACCGTTCCAATATGGTTTACGCACCTGCCACAGTAGAATTTTCCCTAACTAAAATCATAAATAAACTCAGACATCATCTCCACTAAAAACTCTTAACCTTGAATATGATCATTTGCATCATTGACACAACTCACGCTTGGCGGGGATATCAAAGTTGATACCACTTATACAAATGAGTCTCCATCCACTTTTGAAGAAAAATATGGTGTGCCACAAGGTTCAATGCTAATGCCCTTGTTATTGCTTTGCCAGATAATTTGTTCTTCTGTGTTTCATAATGCGGCAAGTGTTTGTTGAACGCTTGCATCATTGACACCGCACACTTTTCGGGCAGATCAAAATTTGTAGCATGAAACTCATGAACTCGTGAAATATGTGGTGTGCCACAAGGTTCTATACTCATACCCCTTTTCTTTCTAGGCCAGATAATTTGTTTCTCTCTCAAAACTAAAATATCTTATCTCTTTAGGTGCTCTTCAATGTGTTTGATTCATTTGTCTCGCTGGGAGGATCCCAAATTGACGCTGTGGAGATCATCAAAGGAATAAGTAAGTCCTGGTCATCATATGACATCCTAGGATAATATTTATAATATTTGAAACTAAACTTTCTGCCTTTATGTCCAGTTTCCTTCTTCGTGGTGGCATTCGGCGGCTCCCTCCTTGGCATGGTGTTTGGTTTGCTGCTCTCTCTTCTAACCAGATGCACCAAAAACATTCAGATCATCGAGGCAGGCTTTATTTTCGTGTTGGGGTATCTTTCCTACCTCACCGCTGAGATGCTCTCCCTTTCTGCCATTCTAGCGTGAGTTCTATTTCAATACCTTGTTTTGTAAAATTTCCGATCTCATTACAGCCTTTTTTGTAAATCTGTCGCACTTTCTCGCCGCAGAATCGTCTTCTGTGGCGTTAGCTGCCAAAAGTACATCAACGCAAACATGGACGAAAGGTCCGTCACAACAGTCCGATACGCCATGAAGGTGCTCGCCAACGGGTCCGAAACCATCATTTTTGTTTTCCTTGGAATCTCCGCCGTGGATAAGACATTATGGGTGTGGAACACGGGTTTTATTCTCCTCACACTCCTCTTCATTTTTGTGTATCGCTTCATAGGTAAGTTTTAAGAATAATAATAATAATAATACATACATACATTTCATTTATAAGCGCCTTTCAAAATTCTCAAGGTCACTTTACAGTCACAATATAAGTTTTGCAGTGTGTGAGCAGCGACAGCCACATGTGCCAGTGTTCACTCAACCCGGAAGTAACTCAAATAGAAAACTGGCCAGATAGCTAATAATACAGGTAGATAGCTAGCTTGTCAGCTAGATAGCGAGTAGATAGATGGCGAATAGATAGCTAGCTAGCTAGTTATCTGGCTAGTTATCTAGTGAATAGATAGCTAGCTAGCCAGCGAGATAGCTAACAGATAGCAAATAAATAATAATAACAATAATCTCAACAGCTGAAGCTGGAACAAAGCGCTAACATGGAAAAAGGGAAATGCTGTCCCCTTGTGGAAAACAAAAAAAAACATTGCGAGAGGCCATGGCCAGCGCTTTATCAATACCCAAGCATGAAAAAAAAACGAACAAATTCGGGCTAGCTAATACAGGTAGATAGCTAGCTTGCCAGCCAGATAGCGAATAGCTAGCTAGCTAGCTAGCTAGTGTATTAGCTAGCTATCTTGCCAGCAAGATAACTAACAGATAGCAAAAAATAAACATAGCAAATAAATAATAATAATAATAATAATAATAATAATAATAATAATAATAATAATAACAGCTGAAGCTGGAACAAAGCGCTAACATGGAAAAAGGGAATTGCTGTCCCCTTGTGGAAAACAAAAAACATTGCCAGAGGCCATGGCCAGCGCTTTATCAATACCCAAGCATGGAAAAAAAAACGAACAAATTCGGGAATGGCGCTCTATGTCATATTTTCAATTCCCGAATAAATTTGTGAATGGCAGTGAATGAGTTAATCTACCAGCCGATTAATTGGTCAGGCCCTATTTTTGATTAAAATGTTTACATGTGCGTGATAACTATAACACAGATAACTATCAGACTTAATTTGGGGGGGTGGTAACACATACAGTAAAATAGTTGCGGCCATTTCATTGTTGGCTTTTTCTTTTCTCCGTAATTAAAACGGTAATGATTTTTTTTATATTAGTGGTGAAACAAGTCCATTTTACTAGTTTTGAGTTATGCTTGACGTGAAGTTTCCGAAATGTGATTGTGATGTCCTTTTTCAACAGGAGTTTTTTTTCTCACGTGGATTATGAACAAATTCCGTCTGGTGCCATTGGAGGTCATCGATCAGATTATCATGAGCTACGGTGGCCTGCGAGGGGCGGTTGCCTACGGCCTGGCAGTGATGCTGGATGACAATAAGATTAAGGAGAAGAATTTGATGGTCTCCACCACGCTGATTGTCGTTTATTTCACCGTCATCCTACAGGTAATTGTTTCATGTCTGCAGAAAGACTTTTGCCTTGTTTTTTTTTCCACTCAATTTGACTATCCTGACTGACGTTCTATCTGGGTTGCAGGGAGTAACGATGAAACCTCTTGTCACTTGGCTTAAAGTTAAGAGAGCGGCGGTGTGCGATATTACGCTGATTGAAAAATTGCAGAACAAGGTGAATCTCGGAATTTTTTTTTTTTTTTCTTATCATGAAGATTAAAGACTTAAAAAGTCTTTGTTTTTAGGTCTTCGATCACATGCTCGTTGCCATTGAAGATATATCCGGGCAAATTGGACACAACTACATGAGAGACAAGTATGACAATATGATAATTCAGACGTAACATTTGAGCAATTTGAATTAACTCATTCATTATTATTATTTACATGATTTTTTTTTTTTTGTTTTCGGTGAAGGTGGAGTCATTTTGAGGAGAAATGGATGTCGAGACTTTTCATGAAGCCATCCGCAAGGAAGAATCGTGACTATGTCTTTAAAGTTTTCCATCAGCTGAATCTCAAGGATGCTATGAGCTATGTAGCTGAGGTAAGCGACCTGAAGAGCATTTTACTTATGTCTTTTTTTTTAAATGAGCAAACATTAAAAAGAAACATTGCACAGGGCGAACACAGGGGCTCCCTGGAATTTATCCGCAACGAATCTGCATTTGTTGACTTCAAGAAAAAGTATGGGGAAAAATTCTCGGACGTGATGCCAGACATCATGGCTGACATGGCAGACGATCGATGTCCAGTGTCACCCATTGGGTGAGCCGAACTTTATTATTGACATGCGAATGTTGAATTAAAAAAATTCCAGGCTTCCTGTATAATATTATAGCGCCTACACATAAAATGACGTGATGCTTTTACCTTTCTAGACGAGACCCAGTACCATCAGTAAGCTTGGAAATGCACGAGCAGGGCATCAAAGGTGTGAGGGAAGCAGAGGACATCAACAGCCACCATCTACTTCAGCAGCACTTGTACAAAGGCAGAAAACAGGTAGTGTGTTCTATCATATGCAAAGTTTCACATGTAAAATGAATCGTGCACTGAGTGACTCACGTCCATCTTCTAAATAAAAAAAATAAAAAATAAAAACAGCACCGGCACAGGTACAGCCGGAGTCATTTTGAGGTCAACAAAGATGAAAATGAAGTGCAGGAGATCTTCCAGAGGACCATGAGAAGTCGTTTGGAGTCTTTCAAGTCAGCAAAGATGGGAGTCGCTCCACCAAAGACGATAACTAAGCACCAAAAGAAAGATCAGCAACATAAGGTCAAACAGGGTTATGTCATTCAGTTCTGGGCATATATTCAGTTGTTGTTAAAGCGCGATAGAAATCAATATGTATTGTATTGTGTAACAATAATAATAATAATAATAAAAATAATCTTAATAATAATAATACATTTAATTTATGAGCAGCTTTCAAAACTCTCAAGGTCATAAGCGCCTTTCAAAACTCTCAACTCTGCGTTCACTCAACCGAGAAGTAACTCAAATAGATAGTAAAGCTTGCTAGCTAATAGATAGCCAATAGATAGCTAATAGATAGCCAGATAGACAGAAAGCTAGCCGGCTAGATAGGTATAATAATAATAATAATAATAATAATAAGTTTCATTTATAAGCGCCTTTCAAAACTCTCAATGTCACTTCACAGTCACAGGATGAGTTTTTCGTTTCGTTCACTCAACCCGCAAGTAACTCAAATAGATGGAAAGCTAGTAAGCTACCTAACAGATAGCTAATAGATAGCCCGCTAACTATCCAGCCATTCAGCTAAATAGCCATATAGCAAGCTAGCTAGATAGCCAGCCAGCCAGTTAGACAGCTAATAGATAGCAAATAGTTAGCTAGCTAGGTAGCCAGCTAATCTAATCTAATTGAATTTTAATGTACCGTTAGTGGTGCCTATTTGTAATAAATGTGAAACAATTTACTAATTATCAAGCAGACAGTGGTTTAAGTGAGTACATAGATAGGTAGCCAGCTCGATAGCCAGCCAGATAGCTAATAGATAGAAAAAAAGATAGCGAATAGATAACAAAAAGAGAGCTAACAGATAGCTAAAAGATAGCTAGCTAGATAGCCAGCTAGGTTGTTAGCTCAATAGCCAACTAGGTAGCCAGTGTTGTATTGTATTTATCATTGGTTGCACACAGTAGCGTGCTGGATTTTTGGTACCTGGGATTTAAATGGGTGGGGATTAACCCAATGTAATCCAGATTTTCTCCTATATTCCAGATGCCATCCAAAAAATCAACAGATAAAAGTAAAAGCTATCATTCCGGTGATGAAGGTTGGTATCCGAGCTCTATTTAGGAACAAAATTAAAATAATGAATGTCGCTTCTTGTGACGTTGATAAAATCTTTTGTTCTAGATTTTGAATTCTCAGAAGGAGACAGCGCTTCTGGTTATGAAGCATCGGGAGACTCACTGGCCATGAGGGTCACCTACAGAGTGGGAGGTAAAATTAATCCATCAACTAATTTTTCATGTTTCCACATATGACGGGGGAGAGAAAAATAAGCATTTTCTCACTTTCCAGCTGGTATCGAGAATCCTGCTTTTATGCCAGAGCTGGACTATATGGCGCCCATGCAGATCCCACCTTGGTTAGCCGAGGCCGAGCTCGATAGCGTCATGGTGGCCCCTTCGCAGAGGGCCCAAGTGAGGTTGCCGTGGACACCCAGCAACTTGCGGCGACTCGCCCCGTTACGTATCAGTACTCGCTCCACAGACTCCTTCATGCAAGCAGATGCACCCTCCACACAGGAGGGAGACGAAGATGAGTTTCCACCACCGTTGACGCCACCGCCTCCACCGCCGCCGCCTTCTGACAGACACGGGGGTCACATGTAGCCTCCTTCTTTGTCTCCTTTAACTTGGCTGCCAAAGACACAGAACATTACCTCAGACTTTGCACTGGCTCCACTAGAATTATTGTCAAGGGTATGTGTTTTCCTTTTTTTTTTTGTTATGAGACTGGTTAAATTCAACCCGAATATAACCTTTGTACTCTTGACACTTGGACCCAAGTCACTCCATCTTCACCGTTTGCTAAAGACATACGCGAGAAGCATTCATGCACATTATTTACTAAGAATGTTGAACATTGAAGGATACAAAGTATCAGGTGAAAAATGAAATAGGGCATCTTGGTAATAATAATAATAATAATACATTACATTTTAAGCGCCTTTCAAAGCTCCCAAGGACACTTTACAGTTACAGACAAGCATAGGTACTATAATAAATAAAATACAATTATAAATAGAAACAAGAGTGGGAGATACACAGAAAATGCTATTTTAAATAGGTGGGTTTTGAGATGGGACTTGACCAAATTGTAAAGATATTTTTGAAGATATGTAATATGTACAGCTTTTTATTTATGAAGATAATCCATTCAATTAAAGTGATGTGAAGACTTTAATGTAGCATTAAATAGTTTTCTTCCCGAATCTAAATTGTATTTCAACATACCTATTCACAAACATGGGTAGCTAAAATTCGAGTGATTTTCAACCACTGTGCCGTGAGAGATCGTCAAGTGTGCCGTGGGAAACTTTCCAATGCCCCTTTTTAAAAATTTACAAACATTTATTAATCATTTTCTCCTAATACGTACATGTAATTGTCCGGTGTCCGTGTTGAAAAGACTGGGAGGGTAATTTAATATTAGTCCGTGTGGCAACACGTCACTGATTGCTTCGTTCCTGCGAGATGGTTAGTGGTGTGCCGCAAAAAAATCCAATGTAAAAAACGTGCCCTGGTTCAAAAAAGGTTGAAAAACACTGAGCTAAACAACTAGCTTCCTTCATGATTAAGGGATCTATTTGGTTTTTCAAAAGTCAGTTTTCACACGAGAAACAATCACACGGGGCTAACAAACAAAAACCATCTATTTCTACTTTTGTTGTACTTGTTTTTTTCCATAGATGTAAAATACGCACGTTGGTTCATAAAAGTGGGAATAATTGGTGTACAACTATTATAGGGTAAGCTGTTTGTGATATATTTGTTTTGTATATTTTTTTTCTCTGGGAAGGGTTGTTGTACCCCTAAAAGTACAATCAGGTTCTGATTAAACTGTATTTTCAAAGTATTTAATTTGTTGTTGCTGCAGTTCTATTTCTTATTATCATCGTCAGTTGCATGTTTTTGCCACTAGGGAGAGTCAGAGGGAACTAATTACCAGTGAACGTCCCAAAATTTATAACGAGCAACCGCTTTTACAATTACAGTACAGTATACATTAAAGTTATTTATCTCGAGCGATTCTATAACAATACTAAGCCGCATTTGACTATAAAATAAACAACGTTCAACTAGCCCTGGCTTATTAGTAGAACCGTGAGTATGAACCCCGATTCGCACATTTACAGATTTCCGGGTGGCATGACGACATTTCTAAATTACTGGAACGCTTTCGTTACATGGCGTCGCGACATGACGTCACAAACGAAGTTCAAAGACTTCAAAGCAAGAAAGCCAAAAACACTACGTGATTCTAATCGGGATCATTTGGTCAATATATTGACTACAAGGGACACAAACTCAGGGGAGTAAAGATGAAATCGAGAGGAGGTAGAAACAAGGAGAGTCATAAGAAAGAACTTGTCAGAAGCCAAAGAAAGTTTTACCTTAGTGTTTGACGCCATCTTTGGCAGAAGTTCTTTTTTTTTCTCCAAGCATTGAATTGATCAAATGCATCCTTGTGGATTTGTATACATTTGGCTCTTCTGCTTAGTGTTTCCGATTTTTGTGGTTCTTGGGAACCCGGTCGGAAATAGGGATGACACAGCAAAAAATCAAGATTCCAGAACCCACGCAAGTGAGAATGGTGGCAGGATTGTCTCCTTCAGGTGGCATCATGTGGAGGGTCCTTTTGTTGTCGCCGCTGGAGTGCTGTTGGCTTTTTTGTCAAAATTAGGTAAATAAAAATTACAATAATCTGAAATATTGGCATTTCAAGTTCAATTACCAGCATGATTTATTCGAAACAGAGTGCTACTATTACACTAAATTGATTGTGTTGAGTAATATTATATTGGAATGTAATTTAAAACAAAATAAGTGAGAAATATATCATCTTAGCTGCCTCAGGTCCATCACTTTGTACCTGTTTGTTGGTCTGATGAGTATTTCTTAGAAAGTGAGGGGTGGACCTTTTGGGTCCCTGAGGTGGTTATTCCAACATTGTTTCAACAAGGATGTGAACCCTAAAAGGACAACCGACACAATGTTTTTGATTCCGAACTGACATCAGAAGAAACATTTTATAGCATCTAAAATTGCCAAAATACACAGGCTGATATTTTTAGTCAAATGCAAAAGACAAATAAAAATGAGTTAAAGTGTCCCAAAACTACTTCAAAATGACCTCGGAGATGGCGAGTTTCAGAAGGTCCCGCCCCCTTGTTCGTGACATCACGTCTTACCTTGCTCTAGAATCGAAACAATGGCTTCAAATTCGGAGAAGATGCCTTTTTGTTACTCATCCAGTTATGAATATGATTCAAATAGTTCTGAAGAGGAAACCATAAATGTTTGCAATCGATTAAAGAAGTCCTTCCGTATCACTTCGAGCCGTCAGGACTCCAATGTAGCGTCCCAGAAAATGCACAAGATGGCGCCCAAGCTCTGTTGGAAATGTGCTGATTTGTCTGCTGGGAATTTGTGTCAACTGGTATCAAATAGTAGTCTTGGTGCAACACACAACAATTCACCATCACGTTATTTATGTGTTTTCCTTCTAATTTCGCCATCAACACAAAGTTTTCAGAACAAACAAAGTACCCAAAATGCATTGTGTGTCGCTTTCTCGGTCAGGGGCGTTTCTGACGTGACATCACGTCAGGAATCGTCACCAACTCGAAAACAAGACTTCCTGAATATTCAGTCTTAAAACGTAAAATATAGCTATATGCTGTGGAATCTTTGCAAAAATCCGCTCAGTAGAAGTCATTTGAAGTGATTTTCCAAATTATGGACACAACTTGTCCAGAGGCGTCGGTTGTCCTTTAAAATTCTCTTATCTGTCTGTCTCCACAGTGATCGAGGCGAATCATCATGTGACTGACATCATCCCCGAAAGTGCCCTGCTTATTTGCTTTGGCTTCATCCTGGGTATCATCATCTGGGGTTCAAACACAGTGCACCTCTTCAAACTGACCCCGACCGTCTTCTTCTTCTATTTGCTTCCTCAAATTATCCTGGACGCCGGTTACTTCATGCCAAACAAACTGTTCTTCAGAAACATTGGGACAATTCTTGTCTACGCCATCATTGGGACCATCTGGAATATTGTCAGTTTGGGGTTAACCCTATGGGGGTGTCAACAGGGCGAAGCCATGGGTAAGAGGACGTTTCCAATTCACCTTGACAAAGATGTCATGAAATTCAATTTCACATCCAAACACGAATCTCTCTCTCCCACCTTTTGTTCCTTGCAGGTGATTTGCAGATGGACTTGCGACGTTATCTTTTGTTCAGCTGCGTGATTGCCGCCGTTGATCCGGTGGCTGTTTTTTCCGTGTTTGAAGTGGTCCACGTCAATGAGGTTCTTTTCGTTCTGGTGTTTGGAGAGTCACTGCTCAATGATGGTGTGACTGTAGTGAGTATGCTCTATTTCAATACAACTGCAATGAAAATGGCTATCTAGCTAACTACCTAGCTGGCTATCTAGTTAGCTACCTTGCTCACTATCTAGCTGTCTATCTAGCTAGCTATCTAGCTGGCTATCTAGCTAGCTACCTAGCTGGCTATCGATCTAGCTTGCTCGCTGGCTATCTAGCAAGCTACCTCGCTCGCTATCTAGCTGGCTATCTAGCTTGCTACCTAGCTGGCTATCTAGATTGATAGCTGGCTATATAGCTAGCTACCTCACTCACTATCTAGCTGGCTATCTAGCTATTTGCTATCTATTAGCTATCTGGCTGGCTAGCTACCTATCTGGCTATCTAGCTAGCTATCTGTCTATCTATTAGCTATCTATTAGCTAGCTATCTTTCTATCTATTTGAGTTACTTCTGCGTTGAGTCAACGCTGGCGCGTGTGGTTGCCACTACTCACCCACAGAAAAACCTATCCTGGGACTGAAAAGTGACCATGAGGGCTCTTAAAGGTGCTTATAAATGAAATGTATTATTATTATTGATACTTGGCACTGTTTTCGGGCAGATCCAAATTTGTAGCATGAAACGATTCACATTCTACTACTCATGAAATATGTGGTGTGCCACAAGGTTCAATGCTCATACCCTTTTTCTTTCTAGGCCGGATAATTTGTTCTCTTTCGGCTAAAAACGAAAAATCTTATCTCTTTAGGTGCTTTTCAATGTGTTTGATTCATTTGTCTCCCTGGGAGGTTCCCGAATTGACGCTGTGGAGATCATCAAAGGAATAAGTAAGTCCTGGTCATCATCCCTAGGATAATATTTATAATATTTGAAACAAAACTTTCTGCCTTTATCTTTAGTTTCCTTCTTCGTGGTGGCATTTGGCGGCTCCCTCCTTGGCGTGGTTTTTGGTTTGCTGCTTTCTCTTATAACCAGATGCACAAAAAACATTCAGGTCATCGAGGCAAGCTTCATCTTCGTGTTTGGGTACCTTTCCTACCTCACCGCTGAGATGCTCTCCCTTTCTGCCATTCTAGCGTGAGTTCTATTTAACTCATTTACTGCCATTCCCAAATTTATTCTGGAATTGAAAATATGACGTAGAGCGCCATTGCCGAATTTGTTCAGGTTTTGTTTTTTCATGCTTGTGTGCCGATAAAACGCTGGCCATGGCCTCTGGGGGGGGCAGGATTTCCCTTTTTTGTATGTATGTATTGCATTGTATTTTGGACAGCCGCCCTAATTTCGGGCTCATAACTCCAGACCTATATAATTTAGGAATTACCTTTTTTTTCTGATGAAAGAAGAGAGGCTAAGGTTTCTTATGCTGCATTAAGTGTTGATGTAGTCCTAAAACTCAATATTCTGTGGGTCCTGGTATTCAAGTGACAATGACAAAAACCCTGGCACTGGAGTGGACACATTTATGCACATGTATGAGTTAAAGGACAACCGACGGCTCCGGACAAGTTGTGTCCATAATTTGTAAAATCACTTCAAATGACTTCTACTGAGTGTATTTTACAAAGATTCCACGGCATATAGCTATATTTTACGTTTTAAGACTTGCGCTGAATATTCAGAAAGTCTTGTTTTTGAGTTGATGCCTGACGTGACGTCACGTCTGGAACGTCCCTGACCGAGAAAGCGACACACAATGCATTTCGGGTACTTTGTTTGGTCTGAAAACTTCAGTGTGATCCGTGTTGATGGCGAAATTAGAAGCAAAATACATGAATAACGCGATGGTGAATCTTTGTGTTGCACCAAGACTACTATTTGATACTAGTTGACAGAAATTCCCAGCAGACAAATCAGCCCATTTCCAACGGAGCTTGGGCGCCATCTTGTGCATTTTCTGGGACGCTACATTGGAGTCCAGACCGCTCGAATTGATACAGAAGGACTTCTTTAATCGATTGCAAACATTTATGCTTTCCTCTTCAGAACTATTTGAATGATATTCATAACTGGATGAGTAACAAAAAAGTCACGAACAAGGGGGCGGGACCTTGTGAAACTCACCATTTCTGAGTCATTTTGAAGTAGTTTTGGGACACATTAAGTCATTTTTTTTGTGTGTTTTGCATTTGACTAAAAATATCGGCCTGCGTGTTTTGGGTATTTTGGATGCTATAAAACGCTTTTCTGATGTCAGTTAGGAAACAAAAAATGGTGTCGGTTGTCCTTTAAAACAAATTATTTGAAAAATGTCTGTTATATAAATCTAGGAGACTTTGAGTGTGGCTTTTTGAAACCAAACATTGATTTTCTTTTCTCATCTGTCTTTTTTCACCGCAGGACGGTCTTTTGTGGCGTATCCTGTAAAAAATACATCAACGCAAACATGGACGAAAGGTCCGTCACAACAGTCCGATATGCCATGAAGGTGCTCGCCCACGGCTCCGAAACCATCATTTTTGTTTTCCTCGGAATCTCAGCCATCGATAAGACGTTATGGGTGTGGAACACGGGTTTTGTGCTCATCACGCTCATCTGCATCTTTGTCTATCGCTTCATCGGTGAGTTTTGAGTTGGCAAATGGAGTCAGTGCCATGGTGTTTTTTTTTTTTTTTTTTTCACAAAATGGTGGCCGGTTTGTGTTTTGCTGTGTACAAAAGGAGTCTTTTTCCTCACCTGGATCATGAACAAATTCCGGCTGATCCAACTGGAGGTTATTGATCAGATTATCATGAGCTACGGTGGCTTGCGAGGGGCGGTTGCCTACGGGCTGGCAATGATGCTGGATGAAAACAAAATCAAGGAGAAGAATTTGATGGTCTCCACCACTCTGATTGTCGTCTATTTCACTGTCATCCTTCAGGTAGGTTTTGACGTCTCCACAGGATCCGAGATGATCTGATGTGGTTTAGTTTTTTGTGTTTCTTCGATTTCCTGGCTGCAGGGACTGGCACTTAAACCTCTTGTCACCTGGCTGAAAGTAAAGAGGTCTTCAGGGACGGAGCACACGCTCATAGAAACTGTGCAGAATAAGGTGAAGTTGAAAAAAAAAATCATAAACAATCTATGACAACGGAAAACCTGTAACATCCTGGCTGTCTTATATAGGTTTTCGAGCACATGCTTGTTGCAATTGAAGATATCGCCGGACAATTTGGTCATAACTACATGATGGATAAGTATGTCTGATTCTTTTGTCGTCATCGAAATTAATAGGACGGAGCAGTAACCTTGCTTTGCCGGGCAGGTGGAATCATTTTGAAGAGAAATGGATGGCCCCGATTTTGATGAAGCCATCGGCGAGGAAGAATCGCGACTACGTCTTTAAAGTGTTCCATCGGCTCAACGTCAAAGATGCCATCAGCTATGTAACCGAGGTGGGTGATAACACGGAGAAATTCACCTCATCGCAGACTTCTGGTATGATTTGCAGAAAATCACTGCAGAGTCATAGCTTGTAAGTGTGATTTTATTTTTTGCTGAGCAAAATTAAGTAATGTGTCATCATTTTTGAGGGGGGAAAAAAATCAATACATTCCATTTGCAGTACCTCGATTCAATGGATGGCAATAACCTGAAAATCTGATAAGAAATAATAAGAAATCTCTTGTTTGCATCCGACCCTATGTAATTTTCTCCGTGCGTGCATAGAAATAGTATCGATATAACCGGGACTATCGATATATCCGATATCGATATAACGAGTCTTTGCTGTAATAAGAAATCTCGTGTTTGCATACTAATAAAATTACATTGAAATGCATCGCGTTATACTGCATTACAGTCATATCTCGGTTTATGAACCCCTTGGCTTACAAACTTGTCGGTTTACGAACGTTACATTTATGAAAAGTTTACCTTGGCATATGAACTTTCTTCGTACACGGAGCTGCCTCAGTGAGTGATGTGTCGTTCGCGAAGAGCCCGTTCTTCTAACAACAAAATGGCAGCTGACTGTTTTTGTCCTCTATTCCCCGCCCCCAGTCTTCGGTTAAAGCCACTTGATTGGTCAAGAACGCAGATTCCTGTATTTCTTTTGGGTTTTAGTTTTTCTTGCTTGGGTGCCGATAAAGCATTGGTCAGACCTCTAGCAATGTTTTTTCAGTTCCATGAGGGGGCATAATTTCTGTTTTGTCCAATGTTAGCGCTTGGTTACAGCTTCAGCTGTTATTAAAGCGCTAAAACCAATATTGCATTGTAATTTGGACAGCTGCCCCCATTTCAAGCTCAGATAACTCCAGAGCCATAAAACTTAGGAATTAACTATTTTTTTCTGATAAAAGAAGAGAGTCTTAAGATTTCTCACGTTGAATTGAATGTTTATGTAGTCCGAAAACTCAATATTCTGTGAGTCCTGCAATTTGACTGAAAATGACAAAAACCCTGGCACTGGAGTGTGGACACATTTTTACATATCTTCTGGCAGTGAATGAGTTAAGCTATTAGACCAAACATAGTGTTTCCTTACTTGGCTTGCAGTGTGAACGCAACGGCTCTTTGGGACTGGTTCGAAATCAGTCAGGAGGTCTAGAATTGGAGAAAAAATTTGGGCAAAAATCTTCGGAGGTGATGCCCGACATCATGGGAGCCGATCGCAGTGCCGTGTCCACGTTAGGGTGAGCTCCCAATTGTATCAATACAACTCTGAAAAAAAAGAGTTTGACACGGTGATATTTTGCCACTAAGAAGAAGAGATGTAGCTTGGCCTTCAATGAGCTTGGAAATGCACGAGCAGTCCCTCAAGGGCGCGAAGAAAACAGAAGACATCAGTCACCACCTGCTACAGCAACACTTGTACAAAGGCAGAAAGCAGGTAGAACAATTTGTCGTTTTACAAAATAAAACACAAAATACAATCACGGTCAAATTCATTCTTCTCTTACATACCTATTTTGCATCCCAGCACCGGCATAGATACAGCAGGAGCTACATTGAGGTCAACAAGGACAAAAAAGAGGCGGACGAGATCTTCCAGAGGACCATGAGAAGTCGTTTGGAATCTTTCAAGTCGGCAAAAATGGGCATTGCTCCCAAAACAGCTGCAAAATACCCCAAAAAATTCAACGAAAACAAGGTTGAGTATGATGATGCATTTCCTTTTGCTTTTGAGACTAAAATGCCTTTCGGAAACGTCTAAAATTGGATTGGATTTAACTTTATTTGGCTCGCAGTGCAGAAATTTACATTTCAGAACAGCAAAGGAAGAGGAAGGGAAAGAAAGAAGTAGAAAAACAAAATACAGGAGCTGCTGGAAAGGCAGCCACTCTCGAGACGCCATCTTGAAGTCAAAAGAACAAAAAAAAAGAAATAACAAATAATATGACTACAAAACGACAGTCATTCATTCTTAAGCACTTTCTGTAATTAGGAAGAAAGGAATAGGAAAGGAAAGAAAGAAGTAGAAAAACAAAATATAGGAGCTGCTGGAAAGGCAGCCACTCTCGAGACGCCATCTTGAAGTCAAAAGAACAACAAAAAAAAAAACGAAATAACAAATAATATGACTACACAACGACACAGTCATTCATTCTTAAGCACTTTCTGTACCCTCTTTATTACTTCTCGATGAAAGAGACTATCAAAACATCCTTTTCACCAGTGGACATCATGGTTCAACATGCACGTTTACTACAAGCTAAATGTTGAAAGCAAACATGAAGCTGCAGTATCCATTGACAAAAATAAATAAATAATAAAATAAAAAATAATGTTAGTAATCATATACAGTATTTGTTTTTCTATTTCTTTCTTTCCTTTCTTCTTCCTGTCATAACTTTGCTGCTGTGAAATATAAATTTCTCCACTGTAATACTAAATAGTTTTATGTGGTTATTTATTTTTGTTGTTTTGACCTCAAGATTGCGCCGCGAGAGTTGCTGCCTTTACAGCAGATCCTGTATTTTATTTTTCTACTTCTTCCTTTCCTTTCCTCTTACTTTCATCACTTTGCTGCTGTGAAATGTCAATTTCTTCACTGTAATACTAAATAGTTGTATGTATGTAAACTAAATACCTACATAAAACTACTGTATTTAGTATTACAATATTCTATATTCTTATTCTTGGATTGGATGTACTGTTTATTCGTCTCACAGTGGAGAAATGTATATTTCACAGCAGCAAAGTTATGACAGGAAGAAGAAAGGAAAGAAAGAAATAGAAAAACAAATACTGTATATGATTACTAACATTATTTTTATTATTTATTTATTTTTGTCAATGGATGCTACAGCTTCGTGTTTGCTTTCAACATTTAGCTTGTAGTAAACGTGCATGTTGAACCATGATGTCCCTGATCCACTGGTGAAAAGGATGTTTTGATCGTTTCTTTCATCTAGAACTGCTTCATGTAATTAAGAGGGTACAGAAAGTGCTTAAGTTTGAATGACTGTCTGAGTCTTTTGTGTTGTCACATTATTTTGTTATTTCGTTTTTTGTTGTTGTTTTGACTTCAAGATGGCGCCGCGAGAGTTGCCTCCTTTACAGCTGTATTTTCTTTTTCTACTTCTTCTTTTCCATTCCTCTTACTTTCATCACTTTGCTGCTACAAAATGTACATGTATCCACTGCGAGGCTAATAAAGGCTAATCCAATCCAATCCAATGTTGGTTGGTCGGGCGGTTTATAAATAATTTCATAACTGAACTCTTCCTCTTTCAGATGTCAAGTGGAAAACTTTACCGTCACGGTAACGAAGGTAAGGAATTAAGGCAACTGAAAGTGACGAATCCACTTCATTCAGGACACTCATAAGATGATTTTCTAGAGCCTGATATCGGAGAGGAAGATAGCACCTCCAGCTTCGAGGCATCAGATGATTCGCTCACCATGAAGGTCATCCGGAAAGTGCAAGGTGAAGAGAAATTATAAGTCGTTTTAAAATCATATTTAGTACTCTTACTTTGCCATCTCCAAAGATGGCAAAGTAAGATAATGGTTTTTTTTTCTTCTTCATTTAGCTGAAAACGAGCAGATGGAATCTGCAGAATCAACGCTAACCCCGCCCTGGTTGTCGGGGACGGAGGCCGACGGCAACGCAGCGGCCCCGTCGGAAAGGGCTCGGGAAAGATTGCCGTGTACCCCCGGAAGCGTGCGCCGCCTTTCGCCTTACGCAGATCCGCCGGACGTGCAGGATGAGGCCGCAAATGCGAAAGACAGTATTGATGAAGAGCTGCCGCCGCCGCCGCCACCACCGTCATCATCACCGCCTTCACTTGACTGAGATCAAACAGTAATATAAACTTTATTATAATTTTTATTTGATTTTTTTGCTCACCACGAGTGCTTTCCAGGACTTTTTCTAGACAATTTTGTTAATGGATAATGCACAAATAACTTTTTTTTTGTATGGCATTTGAGCATGACGTTAATTTTCTTCACATCACTTTATTTGAATGGATTTTCTTCTAGAATAAAAAGCTGTACATATGACATATCTTCAAAAATGCGTGTATGTATATGTATATATACAGTAAAGTCTCGTTATATCGATATTCAAGGGAGTCCGCAAAAATATCGATATAACCGGGACTATCGATATATCCGATCCTGCGGGCATGTAATTTTCTCCTTGAGTTCATAGAAATAGTATCGTAATAAGCAGTACTATCGATATAACGAGACTTTACTGTATATACAGTAAAGTCTCGTTATATCGATATTCAAGGGAGTCTGCAAAAATATCGATATAACCGGGACTATCGATATATCCGACCCTGTTTGCATGTAATTTTCTCCGTGCGTGCATAGAAATAGTATCGATATAACCGGGACTATCGATATATCCGATATCGATATAACGAGACTTTACTGTGTATATATATAGTAGAAAAATAAAATACAGCATCTCAACTCTCACGACGTGATCTTGAAGTCAAAAAACTAAATACAGTAAAGTCTCGTTATATCAATATCGGTTATATCGATAGTACTGCTTATTACGATACTATTTCTATGAACGTAAGGAGAAAATTTACATGCTGCAGGATCGGTTATATCGATAGTCCGGTTATATCGATATTTTTTCCGACTCCCGAGAATATTGATATAACGAGACTTTACTGTAACTACATAAAACTACAGTATTTAATATTACAATATTCTATATTCTTATTCTTGGATTGGATGTACTGTACTTATATTCGTCTCACAGTGGAGACATTTATATTTCACAGCAGCAAAGTTATGACAGGAAGAAGAAAGGAAAGAAAGAAGTAGAAAAACAAATACAGTATTTGATTACTAACATTTTTTTATTATTTATTTATTTTTGTCAATGGATGCTACAGCTTCGTGTTTGCTTTCAACATTTAGCTTGTAGTAAACATGCATGTTGAACCATGATGTCCCTGATCCACTGGTGAAAAGGATGTTTTGATCGTTTCTTTCATCTAGAACTGCTTTATGTAATTAAGAGGGTATACAAAGTGCTTAAGTTTGAATGACTGTCTGAGTCTTTTTTGTTGTGTCACATTATTTGTTAGTTTTTTGTTGTTGTTTTGACTTCAAGATGGCGCCGCGAGAGTGGCTGACTTTACAGCAGCTCCTATGTTTTGTTTTTCTACTTCTTCCTTTCCTCTTCCTTCCATCACTTTGCTGCGGTGAAATGTAATCCAATCCAATCAAATCCAATCCAATATACAAAATGTAGAGATATATTTCTTCACAAATAGTTCATTCCGGATGTTTCGAGATGTTTTGTCACATAATCTAATATTATTCTTTCATTTTCGGGATCCTTGAGATAAAAATGAGATCCATCAAGCATCCTGATGTTGAATTCTCCTGTTGTGATGTCTTTCCATGCTGTTGAGAAACAAAGCAATTCGATGTATTGAATGAGTAACCGCAAATACAGGGGGGAAAAAAGACCAAATTTAATATACATAGTACATTTTGAAACGTATGTCCGAATTGTAAATTTGAAGCCATATAAGGTTTTCGCCTACATGCAGAAAAAAACTGTTTTTTTTTTGCTCACAGAGAACTGACCTTGTAAATCGTGAGGAATATCTTCCTTCCCATCCAAGCATGAGATCGGGCAAGAGAGGAATGGACATGATGGCTTGTTACACCTGTCACATATCAAGTAAAATTCAGTCACCATAGTATTCTTGTTTTTGAATAAGGTCTGTTTTTCGATGAACAAGAGTTGTGACCCCACTTGTAGTTCTCGATAATGTGGAGGTCAGCCTTAAGCGCAGGTAGGAACAGTTGCAGAACATCTCGGTTGGCCAGAAGCTCAGGCGGAGTTCCCCCAATCGAAATCATCCACTTGAGAAAGTCGTTATCTGATAAGTCACTTCTCTTTGGGGCTTGGATGCGAGTCTCTGACTATGAAGATACCATGCGACAAAAATTACAAGTTTTATTTAAATAGACAGTCGAGATGAAAATAACGACAGAATTTCTTCATGTCCAATCAATATTTTGTTTTGTTCTCATTTTAATCCCTCAATGGGAAACTCGATTTACACTTGACAGGACAAAATATTTACATAAGTAGTTCAGAAAAACAAAATAAATGTATATTGTTGAAATGGTCTGACTGGCTCTTACATAAGGTGCAGATGCACCAGATAGGAAAATGTGAACTGGCTCAATGTTGTGAAGTTTCTTCAGAGCATCTGCAACAGCATAGCTTGTATAAGCACCAAAACTAAGACAAACCAGAAGGGTGAACAACATAAGTCCACATTTTCTCTAAATGTGGACTTTTATATATACTTTTATAAAATGTCATACCTGTGACCAAAGAGTGCAAAGGGCTTCTCTTTGAACAGTGGCAATAACAAATGAAGAACCTCATCCACAATCTGCTGCATGTTTTCAAAGAAAGTCTCTTTGCCCCGACTCTCCCGTCCAGGAAGTTTGACAGCAAAAACTGAAAGTAATGAAAAGTAATGACAAGATCATTTATTTAGTGTGATGAAAAACGAGGGTTATGTGGGTCCGATCCCAGCTGTCTTCAGGCAGTCGGTTGGGTACATATTTATACAGCTAACGTTAATACTATACGATTACCTTCTATAGAACTGTTAAGAACGTTCCCCCAGCGTGCATAATGCATGGAGCCTCCACCTGCCCAAGGGAAGCAGATCAACCTGGCAACAGCATCTGGCCTTTTCTTGAAACAATTGATCAACTTTTCCATCCTGGATTTGCAAAAGTATCAAGACGCACAAGGAATTTGTGCCGGTGTTGCAGGAAAGCAGCTGACACGACGGCCCAAACAAATCAAACAAAATATGACGACCAAAAAAAAGGAGAAATTGTGCTGTAAACTATGCAACGCATTGCATTTCCGGGATTTATTCTTCTTCGATTAGTTTTACTGCTGTCGTTTTGACAGGTAGAGACATCTATGGTGCGGGGTGAGCATGTCAATGCAGATTTGTCTCGTAGTTGTCAAGTTGTTTACAAGCCTGTACTGAATAAATCAACGCTCATCGAGGGTGTCAAGAATGTCGGTATTAAAATTAAAGCGATATAATTCAAAATTCTAAACACGAAAGTTGAGCAGAAGTGACGTTTTTTTCTACAGCTGGTATTTCCTGTCGAGGTTCCCTAGGGGCCTAATTTGTGTGTCAAGTTATCGTAAAATAATTAAACAACCGGAAACAGTGTGTTTTATTTTGTAATTTAGGCTAAATATCGTCTTTGGTAATTTGGAACGCTGATATTAATGTAAATTTTATTGAGGAAAAACATCTAATTTTTATTCTAATGCCCAAAAATGTACCTCGAAAATGGCATAAAAGAGTCTGACTCTGGTAGAATATTATATTATTTTGAAAGACTATGTTTAAATTATTTATAGTTTACCGCGGTTTTTTCTAACTTAACCACAGCGTAGACGAGGGTGCCGCATATACGTTTCACATACTGGAGTGACTGTCGCTGTGGTCGAGGCACATTTCGGCCAAGGGAAAACCTCGGAATCGTCTAATATACAAAAACGACTGTCGTGAAAAGTAACGGGAGGATAGAAAATTAGGTAATTATTCATTTATGTATCGTTTGCCATGTTGTCAGTCCTCTCGTTCGTTACGCTGGCTATGGCTAACTAATATTATAGCAGTTCGCTGAGTGTTAGCGGCTAACACTCCAGTTAGCCATATCGAGCCAACTCCGTTTATGATCGACGCTAACTTGAGAATTATGTCATTTCTCTCCTTTCAGCCTGAGCTTGAAGAAATGCAAAATAGGTAAGCTGGGACGCTTTGGATGACTCTGGGGTAACTTTGGGAAAAAGCAACGGAGAAAACTACCCGCCAAGTGAACCTTCCTCCCCAGCGGCCCGGTTTCATATCAGCTGAGGTAACCGGGAGGCAGCGTTTGGACCTTCCGTTGAAAACGTTCTCCAAGCAGGGAGGGTTGGTGTCTGGGTGCCGGGTCGTCCGGGGAGAGACCTCATGAATGGAAAGCGGAACAACAGGTGGGTTTTCTTGCATAGTAGTCGATCGTAAGCATCAACGCACATTTAGAATTCGTTACAGTGGGTTTCCTACATGTCAAATGTTCTGACTGCTACCTGGAGGTCTAAAAGATCCGACGCCATGACAATCGTTGCACTTGTTTTTCGAAACGTTAACTCCATTTGCCCCAGTAGAGCTTTAGAAAACGGTTGGATGCCACTCCTAATATAGTTGATGGATCTTCTTTGCTCATGTATCATCACTGGGCTGTGCGTGAGCTCATCTTTCATTTTTCTGAGCTCAATAATCCACGATTTTGAGCGTAAAATTATCACGGAGGGCGTCACTTTAAGCCAGCAAAAGTCTGATCTGTGATATTTGCCAATATGTGCCAATAATTGACAATACTTGACTGTCAACCTTCACACAACAGTAGCCAGCAAGGTTGAAGCATTTATTTAATCCGCTTGAGTAAATAAATGGGAGAAAGAGAGAGGCGAAACCAGTTTTTCAACACTAATTGGCTGCCGATGGCAGGTGTTGTGAACCCGTCAGGTGGGCCTGAGAGCCTGACTTCACTTTGACAGCCGTGTGTGTATGTGTGTGTTAGTTCATATTCAGCAACTGCCATAGCAACCCAAATTATTGACTTAAGGTCAGTTGGCGCCTTCCTGCCTTCATTAGACATCGACTGAGCATGTCAGATCGTTAGCCGCTTTACTGCACCATTTTGTGAACCTAAGCTTTGTTGCTTTATTGATGTTTTCAACAGCTCTGGGCCGACACTGACCTATATCGGCTTAGCTCTGTTCTTTTCCCCCCATTGCACAGGATATCTAAAGCCATGCTAAGTCAAATACAGGTACACGCAAAATGTTTAATTGCGAGAGGCATTAAAAAAGTAACTCTTAGCATGGTTGTAAAATGCCCCCATGGAGGGTATTGAGATGCAATTGTGACATCCAGAATCATCATCACCCCTGCCCCCCACCTCTTCTTTCTGTGTGTTTTGTGTTGCAGGAGCCGCTAGCGCACAAGCCCTTTTTTCATTGCCACAGCGTCCCGGCTATGGCACCGTTGGGAAGCCCATCAAGCTTCTCGCCAACTGTTTCCAGGTTGATATCCCCAAGATCGATGTCTACCTCTACGAGGTCGATATCAAACCTGACAAATGTCCTCGCCGGGTCAACAGGTAACAGGAAAGACATTCCCAAGATCAACCGTTTGTCTTCACACGTTAAACGGACCATAATTGTGTTTTCTCTCCATAGGGAGGTCGTGGATTCTATGGTTAAGCATTTCAAGGTGACCATCTTTGGTGACCATCTTCCAGTTTATGATGGGAAGAGAAGCCTCTACACAGCGAACCCACTTCCTGTCGCCGCTGGTGGGGTAAGCATTCATCTCCACCTTGTGGTTTTGACAGACTTGTCATCAAGTGCAGAGTGAAGGTGTTGCCCCTCAACTGACTGTTGGTTGAAACGTTTGTAAATCAGTGGTGGGACGTGGAGTTCATCGCAAGGCCTTCAGTAGTGCTAGGTCTGAATCAATCCAGACTGAAAAAAGTGTGGTGTGATTTACTACAAGTCCACTAGAGGGTACTATTAGCCAGGAAATAACTGTCTGAACTTTCTTAAAAATGTCAATTTTTTTCTTAAAGTCTATCTTAAAAATGGATTTCACAGTAAATCTCCAACTAAATCCATTTCTTCTTCTCCTTCAGCCATTGTGGGTTGACAAAACTGCTATAAAAAATTAATTTGCTTATGCAGCTCGCTACAGGGTGCTAGCACTGGCCACTATGCTCTTATCAGAGCGGCTTGTGATTAGAGCACTTTTCACAAACTATGATTGGCTAGTAACTAGCCAATCATAGTTTGCGAAAACTCTTGACGTTGGCCAGCGCCTTCACGAAGGGGTTGGTACCCCTTCTGGGTTGCCAATTCGAAATCTGATTGGTTAAAGCATCAGTTTGATTGACACAGTTGCTGCTCAGGGCCTGCATAACTGATTGTGAAGGCATCGAGGTAGATTTCTGACCCTGGTAACAAATGATGGCTGAAATGTGATTGGTTAAATGCTTAAATATGAAAACACGAATAGCTGGAAGCAGCCCAATAGGGGAAAAGTAATGAAAAGAAGCTGAAAGACTATTTGAAATTATTTAATAAGAATTCATGGACAAAATATAATTAATATCAGTCTGTGATTCTGATATTTTTAAGCCAGCAGAGAGGGCTTTGCAGGCCTATCCATTGCACCAGCAAGCTCCAGATAGAATTTCAACGTATAATTTAATCAGAAATGTTCCGAAAACCATCCCGTTAAAAACCCCTTCTCACACAGGTTGATTTGGACGTCACCCTGCCGGGCGAAGGTGGCAAGGATCGCCCGTTTAAGGTCACCGTGAAGTTCGTGTCGTTAGTCAGCTGGCATCTGCTTCACGAGGTTCTAATGGGACGCGGCATCGCCGAGCCGCTGGACCTGGAGAAACCCATCAGCACCAACCCAGTTCACGCCGTTGACGTGGTTCTTCGTCACCTGCCTTCCATGAAGTAAGATCTCCTACCACGGGAATTGTGCGTTACAAAAAAATGACAGGGCCTTCACGATCAAGTCTATTACTAATTCCATATACCGACTTAAATGCGGTGGCTTTAAAATTCTTAAATGTTTTTATCAACCGCCTAAATAGGTTTCTCTTATATTATTACCATATTCAAGCCTTTGTGTTGTCATATTATTTGTTGTTTATTTGTTGTTGTTTTTTACTTTAATAATAATAATAATAATCCATTTCATTTCTAAGCGCCTTTCACAGAATATATTTTTTTCCTGTGGGTGAGCAGCGGTAGCCACACGCGCCAGCGTTCGCTTTGCCCGGAATAACTAAAAAAAATAGAAACCTATCTAGCTAGCTAGCTAATAGATAGCAGCTAGCTAGCTAATAGATAGCCAATGGCCAATAGCTAGCTAGACAGCTAATGTTTCCTGACTCAATGAGATAGCTAGCCAGCCATATAGCTAATAGATAGCCAGCGAGATAGCTCAAAGTACTTCCGGGTTGACTGAACGCTGGAGTGTGTGGCTGCCGCTGCACACCCACAGAAAAAAATATCCTGTGACTGTAAAGTGTCCTTGAGAGTTTTGAAAGGCGCTTATAATGAAAATTATTATTATTATTATTACATTTCTAACAATGCCTCTTTTTATGTACGATCAGGTACACCCCAGTCGGACGATCCTTCTTCTCCTCCCCAGAGGGTTACGACCACCCGCTTGGCGGAGGAAGAGAAGTTTGGTTCGGCTTTCATCAGTCTGTACGGCCAGCGATGTGGAAAATGATGCTCAATATTGATGGTGAGAACCTGATGCCGGTCTTTTTTTAACCTTATATAATATAGGAATTAACTTTTTTTAAGTTTTTTTACGATTCATTGTAGTCCTAAAACTCAATATTCTGTGGGTCCTGGAATTCCAGTGACAATGACAAAAACCCTGGCACTGGAGTGCACACATTTTTGCACGTTTGGCAGTGAATGAGTTAATGCAGAGTCCACTGATCCTGTTTTCAGTTACCTAGGGAAAAAAGACAAAATGCCATGTTTTGAAATTTGACTGCTTAAAAGCGTAACCCGCTATTCTTCAAATAAAGACACCTGTCTGCATTCCCAGAACAGTCAAACTAATCTCCTTGTTCTTTATTTCAGTGTCAGCCACTGCTTTTTATAAAGCCCAGCCGGTCATCCAATTTATGTGCGAGGTCCTGGACATTCATAACATTGATGAGCAGCCACGCCCACTCACCGATTCCCACAGGGTCAAGTTCACCAAAGAAATCAAAGGTGCAAAATCATAGCAGTCATATCAGACTTTAATTTTAATTTGCCTTTTTTTATTTTAAACATTTAACGCACCATTATTTCACTCAACTTCCAGGTCTGAAAGTAGAAGTGACACACTGCGGAACCATGCGTAGAAAGTATCGTGTATGCAATGTAACACGGCGCCCCGCGAGCCTCCAAACGTACGATTCACATTCGTCGTTATGCTTTAAATCACAGGTGTCAAAGTCAAGGCCCGTGGGCCAAATCCGGCCCGCCACATCGTTTTTTTCGGCCCGCGAAATCAAACTTGTTAAATTCCATTGCTAAAATCTGAGCCAAAATTTCATATTTTTGGATGTCAACCACAATAAATGTCATTATTCTTGACTTCAGATTTGAAAACGAGTTATTCATTAATTTGCTGTGTGCTCTATATGTAATATTTGAAGGGATTTAAACATTCTAATGGGTTCCCCAAATTCATAACGGCCCTCGAGAGGAAACCATGACTACAATGTGGCCCGCGGCAAAAAAATGACTTTGACACCCCTGGTCTAAATCATTCAATGTGCCTAACGAATCACCGTTTCCTTTGAAATGCTCAGTTTTCCTTTGCAATTGGAGAATGGTCAGACAGTTGAACGCACGGTGGCGCAATACTTCCGGGAGAAATACAGCCTGCATCTCAAGTATCCCCACCTGCCTTGTCTGCAAGTGGGCCAAGAACAGAAACACACTTACTTGCCCCTCGAGGTAACTCAACCATCGCACACGTCTTCAATACTAGATCTTGCTAAAATAATATGTAGCTAACCAACCAATGTTAATGAGCAGGTGAGCTAGTAAACTATCAGACAAATTGCTAGGCTACTGTAGGTCATACGTAATGCATGTGGTTGAAATCCAAATGTATTAGCTATCTATTAGGTAGCTAGCTAGCTTTCTATCTATTAGTGTTATTCCAGGTTGAGTGAACACTGGCGCGTATGGCTGCCGCTGCGCAACCACAGAAAAACTTATCCTGTGACTGTAAAGTGACCTTGAGAGTTTTGAAAGGCGTTTATAAATGAAAATTATTATTATTATTATTACAAACTAGTGAAAAAGCAGATTGCACAGCCATTTTAGGATGTTTTGGGGACAGGTTGTATTTGTTTACAACAGCTCAAGATGAGAGTAAAAGTATTTCTAGCCTCGGTGTGATTGTTCATAAAAAGAATACAAATGTTACAAAATGCATCCTTTGTAGATTAGAAGTGACACAAAAAAAAATATGCTTGATTTTAGGTATGCAACGTTGTTGCCGGTCAGCGCTGCATTAAAAAGCTGACGGACAACCAAACATCTACCATGATAAAAGCAACGGCGCGTTCTGCCCCGGACAGACAGGAGGAGATCAGCCGGCTGGTATTTATCTCTGGAATCAATCAAGCTTCTTCCGATTTTTCTCTACTTTCTCGACATTTATCTTTCCTCTCTCTGTCAGGTACGCAGCGCTAATTATGATGCCGACCCATTTGTCCAAGAATTCCAGTTCCACATACGCGATGAGATGGCCCAAGTGACCGGCCGCGTCCTGCCGGCCCCCATGCTGCAATATGGCGGCAGGGTGAGCTCCGAACCCTATATGGTACTTACCACTCATCATTTGCATGTGTTTCTTTCAATACACCTTGTACAATAACAATCCGGACGACTCACGTTAAAAAATAAAAACAAATTATAGATGCTCCCCAATTTACGAACGAGATATGTTCCGAACGGTCGTTCGTAAGGTGAATTTGTTCATAAGTTTCTTCAATGCTATATTTTGTATGAAATGTATGTTTCAGGCTTGTATACGTATGTTTAAAGGACAACCAACGCCTCCACATAAGTTGTGTCCATAATTTGTAACATCACTTCAAATTACTTCTACTGAGCGTATTTTACAGATTCCACGGCATTTAGCTATATTTTATGTTTTAAGACTCACGCTTAATATGCAGGAAGTCTTGTTTTCGAGTTGATGACGATGCCTGACGTGATGTCACGTCTGGAATGCCCCTGACCGAGAAAGCGACACACAATGCAGTTTGGGTACTTTGTTTGGTCTGAAAAAGTCGTGTTGATCCGTGTCGATGGCGAAATTAGAAGCAAAACTGCATAAATAACGCGATGGTGAATCGTTGTGTGTCGCACCAAGACTACCAATTGCGGTAACACCGTAAAAAAAGGTGGAATTCCCAGCAAACAAATCAGCGGCTCGATCCTGCGCTGTCGTTGCAGAACCGCACAGTGGCCACACCCATTCACGGGGTGTGGGACATGAGGGGGAAGCAGTTCCATACCGGAGTGGAGATCAAAATATGGGCCATTGCCTGTTTTGCCACTCAGAGGCAGTGTCGTGAGGAGATTCTAAAGTGAGTTCTTTTATTCCTGACTCCATTGTTACTTGCCCATCATTAACGCATTCACTGCCAGACAATGTGCAAAAATGTGTCCACTGCAGTAGCAGGTTTTTTGTCATTTTCACTCAAATTGCAGGACCCACAGAATATTGGGTTTTAGGACTACATAAACATTCAGTCCAGCGTTAGAAACCTGAGACTATCTTCTTTCATCAGGGGAAAAAAAGTTAATTCCTAAATTATATGGGTCTGGAGTTATCTGAGCTTGAACGGGGTCACCTGTACAAAATACAATACATATTGTGTCCACTCCAGGGTTTTTATCATTTTCACTCGAATTACAGGACCCACAGAATATTGAGTTTTAGGTCTACATAAATATTCAATGCATAGTAAGAAACCTCAGACTCTCTTCTTTCATCAGAAAAAAATGGTTAATTCCTAAGTTATATCGGTCTGAAGTTATATGAGCTTGAAATGGGGGTGGCTGTACAAAACAATACAATTCATATTACCTGTATATAGCGCTTTAACAACAGCTGAAGCTGGAACAAACTGCTAACTTGGATAAATGGGATATGCTGGCCCCCTTTTGGAACGCAAAAAAATATTGCCAGAGGTCTGACCAGCGCTTTATCGGCATCCCAGCAAGAAAAAAACGAAACCCAAACGGATTCGAGAATGGCGATCTGTCATATTTTCCATTCCCAAATAAATTCAGGAATGGCAGTGAATGGGTTAACATAAAATGGAATAACTCTGTTCTTGTTTTATTTTTGTTTTGGCCACCTTCAGGAGCTTCACCGATCAGCTGCGAAAAATCTCCAAAGATGCTGGCATGCCAATTCAGGGTCAGCCATGTTTCTGTAAATACGCCCAAGGTGCTGACAGCGTGGAGCCCATGTTTCGACACTTGAAGAACACATATCTGGGACTGCAATTAATCATCGTCATCCTGCCCGGGAAAACGCCCGTCTACGGTATAAAGATGACCGTTTCTACACTTAAAATCACATTTAAAAAAAAAAAAAAAAATAACCCGCACGGATTTCCAAAATAAAAATAAAAGTGACCAAAACAGTAGTGAAGCTTTGGCCCAACATCAACATTCTGTTTGTCCTCCACAGCTGAGGTGAAGCGGGTTGGAGATACCCTGCTTGGCATGGCCACTCAGTGTGTCCAGGTGAAGAACGTCGTCAAGACCTCGCCGCAAACACTTTCCAACCTCTGCCTCAAGATCAACGTCAAACTCGGAGGCATCAACAACATCCTGGTTCCTCACCAACGGTAAAGTCAACGCGCCCAGTGGAAAGATGCACCCCTTTTTTTGATTATATCTTATGGCATGTTCACGTGACCATCACGTCATTTGGAGTCATCACATTAACTCATTCACTGCCAGACGATGTGAAAAAATGTGTTCACTCCAGTGCCAGGGTTTTTGTCATTTTCACTCAAATTACAGGACCCACAGAATATTGAGTTTTAGGACTACATAAACATTCAATGCAGCGTAACAAACCTTAGACTTTATTCTTTAATCAGAATATAGAGTTAATTATGGAGTTATCTGATCTTGAAATGGGGGCGGCTGTACAAAATACAATACATATTGATTTATATAGTACTTTGTTGTTGAGAGTTTTGAAAGGGGCTTGTAAATAGAATATATTATTATTACCACCGTGTTTTTTGGTGTATAAGGTGCACTGGACTATAAGGCGCACCCCCAATGAATGGTGTCTTTTCAAACTTTCCATATATATAAGGCGTACCGGACTATATGGCGCATCTTTAATGAATTAAAAAAAAAATCATTCATTAAAGGTGCTTCACATATTACTTCACATATAAGGCGCAGGGGCATCTTTTGAAGAAAATGAAGGCTTTTGGATGCGCCTTTTCAACCGGAAAATACGGTGTTATTAACAACAGCTGAAGCTGTAGCAAAGCGCTAACATGGATAAAAGGCAAATGCTGCCCCTTCGTGGATGGGGAAAAATATCGCCAGAGGTCTGACCAGCGCTTTATCGGCACCCCCGCAAGAAAAACAAATTTACAAATTCGAGAATGGCGCTTCACGTCACACTTTTCAATTCGAGAATAAATTTGAAAATGGCAGCGAATGAGTTAATAATAACAATTAAATCATATTGTATCGTCTCATCCTTCCAGGCCATCCGTCTTCCAGCAGCCAATCATCTTCCTCGGAGCAGATGTCACTCACCCTCCAGCGGGAGATGGGAAAAAGCCTTCAATTGCAGCGGTGTGACAATCACTTCAACAAAAGACTTTTTTTTCCATCTTAATCCGTTAAAAACGTGAGCAAGATTCATCGCATTTTCCTTTCCTTCGCAGGTTGTCGGTAGCATGGACGCTCACCCCAGCAGGTACTGTGCTACCGTGCGAGTCCAGAGACCAAGACAGGAGGTCATACAAGATTTGGCCTCCATGGTGCGAGAGCTCTTGATCCAGTTCTACAAATCGACCCGCTATAAGCCAACGAGAATCATTTTTTACAGGGACGGGGTCTCCGAGGGCCAGTTCAGACAGGTGAACGACATCTGTGATATTTACAGGACAACCGACGCCTGCGGACAAGTTGTGTCCATAATTTGTAAAATCACTTCGAATGACGTCTACTGAGCGTATTTTACAAAGACTCCAATGCATATATTTTACGTTATAAGACTCGCGCTGAATATTCAGGAAGTCTTGTTTTCCAGTTGATGACGACGCCTGACGTGACGTCTCGTCTGGAACAACCCTGACCGTGAAAGCGACACAAAATGCATTTTGGGTACTTTGTTTGGTCTGAAAACTTTGTGTTGATATGCGTATTGAGGGCGAAATTAGAAGGACAAACATAAATAACGCGATGGTGAATCGTTGCGTGTTGCACTAAGACAACTATTTGATACTAGTTGACACAAATTCTTAGCAGACAAATCAGCCCATTTCCAACGGAGCTTGGGCGCCATCTTGTGCATTTTCTGGGAGCTACATTGGAGTCCTGACGGCTTGAATTGATACACAAGTACCTCTTTAATCGATTGCAGACATTTATGCTTTGCTCTTCAGAACTATTTGAATCATATTCATAACTGGATGAGTAACAAGAAAGCATCTTCTCCGAATCTGAAGCCATTGTTTTGATTCGAGAGCAAGGCGAGACGTCCTGGCGTGATGTCACAAACAAGGGGGCGGGACCTTCTTAAACTGCATTTCCGGGGTCATTTTGAAGTAGTTTTGGGACACTTTGTCATTTTTATTGGTGTTTTGCATTTGACTAAAAATATCAGCCTGCGTGTTTTGGGTGTTTTAGATGCTATAAAACGTTTTTCTGATGACAGGAAACAAAAAAATGTTGTCGGTTGTCCTTTAACCGTACTTTTCAGATTGCTCATCGCTCATTGACATCGCACGTTTTCTGTGCAGGTGCTATATTATGAGCTCCTCGCAATCAGAGAGGCATGCATCAGTCTGGAGAAAGAATACCAACCAGGAATTACCTACATTGTTGTCCAAAAACGGCATCACACGCGCCTCTTCTGCGCAGATCGCAATGAGCGGGTGAGGATCTTTTTGACCAGATTGAAAAACCCGATGGATGTTTTGGTTGATTTTGCGATTTCCCAACAGGTTGGAAGAAGCGGAAACATTCCCGCCGGCACGACGGTGGACACGGACATCACCCATCCTCACGAGTTTGACTTTTACCTCTGCAGTCACGCTGGAATCCAGGTGGGCTTGTCAAGGCGACGTTCTAAAGAGAAACACCTGTCCGTAGTTGATATTCAGGATTGTATTTCGTCAATGCGGGTATGTGGGAACAGACTTTATTTTGACAGGAAGTTGAAAATCACTTTTAACTCATTCACTGCCATTCACGAATGTATTCGAGAATTGAAAAGCATGATGTGAAGCGCCATTCCTGAATGTTCCCGGTTTTCGTTTTTCTTGCGAGGGCTGCCTATAAAGTGCTGGTCAGACCTCTGGCCATGTTTTTCCCTTCCACGAGGGGGAAGCATTTGCATTTTGTCTGCATTCGCGCTTTGTTCCAGCTTCAGCTGTTGTTAGAGCGCTATATCAACCAATATGTATGTATTGTATTTTATACAGCCGCCCCATTTCAAGCTCACATAACTCCAGAGCCATATAACTTAAGAATTAACTATTTCTTCTAATGGAAGAAGATTGTCTAAAGTTTCATACGCTGCATTGAATGTTTATGTAGCCTTAAAACTCAATATTCTGTGGGTCCTGCAATTTCAGTAAAAATGACAAAAACCCTGGCACTGGAGTGGACACATATTTTGCACATCATCTGGCAGTGAATGAGTTAAAAAATTGGCAAGGAAGGGATTTATATTTTGTTGCCTTTAATTGGCACAAGAGGGCAGCAAAAAAAATTACATAAAGCTCATCAACTGATGTCTACATAGTGCTTTGCCAAAGCAAAGTATCAATCCCACTACCCCCAATTCGGCGCTAAACTTGTACAGACGCTCCCCTACTTACTGACTGGCTGGCTAGCTAGCTAGCTAGCTGTTAGTTAGGTATTAGCCAATAGCTGGCTAGCTTTCTGACTCTCTGGCTAGCTTTCTGATTATCTGGCCAGCTATCTAGCTGGCTATCTATTAGTTAGCTATTAGCTAGCTAGCTTTCTGACTATCTGGCTATCTATCTAGTTGGCTATCAAGCTAGCTTTCAATTAGCTGGCTATTAGCAAGCTAGCTAGCTTTCTATCTGTTATTCCGGGTTGAGTGAATGCTGCCGCGTGTGGCTGCCGCTGCTCACCCACAGAAAAACTGATCCTGTGACTTAGAGAGTTTTGAAAGGCGCTTAGAAATTAAATGGATTATTATTATGAATATTCGAGTTACGAAGAACAGTACATACGAACGTTTTGTAGTAACATATGTAGTATTCTCTCCAGTTGTAGATGAGCATATATTTTATTAAATGTTTATTTTTCAGTACGAACAAATACAGGTTACTTATACAAGCCTTAAATATATTTATATAAACCTGAAACATACTTATATGAGCAATAAACATATAATTCATAGAAAATATAGCACCGAAGCAACTCACGAACGAATTCACCTAACGAACGACCGTTTGGAATGTATCTCGTTCGTAAGTTGGGGAGTGTCTGTATGTCTTTGGTTACGTCCCACTCAGGGCACAAGCAGACCGTCCCACTACCACGTGCTCTGGGATGACAACTGTTTCACCGCTGACGAGTTCCAGCTCCTCACTTACCAACTGTGCCACACGTACGTCCGCTGCACACGCTCAGTCTCCATCCCGGCCCCCGCCTATTACGCCCACCTGGTGGCCTTCCGCGCACGCTATCACCTGGTGGACAAAGAACAAGACAGGTAAAGATTTATGTCTTCATTTCTGAGAAAATATGAGTAATTGTTTGAACTCATTCACTGCCAGATAATGTGCAAAAGTGTGTCCACTCCAGTGCCAGGGTTTTTGTCATGTTCACTCAAATCGCAGGACCCACAGAAAGCTATCGAATCAGCTGTCTATTAGCTAGCTAGCTTTCTATCTGAGTTACTTCAGGGTTGAGTGAAGGCCTAGTTAGCTATCTATTAGCTGGCTAGCTTTCTAGCCGAGTTACTTAGCTATCAAATTAGCTGTCTATTAGCTAGCTAGCTTTCTATCTGAAACTTCTGGGTTGAGCGAAGGCCAGGACCCACAGAAAGCTATGGAATTAGCTATCTGTTAGCTTGCTAGCGTTGTAGCCGAGTAACGTCCGGGTTTAGTGAAGGCTGGTGCGTGTGGCTGCCACTGCTGACCCACAAAAAAACTTATGTGACTGTAAAGTCACCTTGAGAGTTTTGAAAGGCGCTTATAAATGAAATTTATTATTATTATTATTATTATTTCGTCTGTGTAAGCTCTCAGTCGTACAGGAATGGTCCATCGATGAAAAGGTTTCTTCAGCCGTCGTCTACTTCTTTGAAGGTGTCGGACGTTTCGCTTCTTTGCCAAGGAGCTTCGGCAGCAAACTAAATTACTATTATTATTATTATTATTATTGAGTTTTTCGACTACATAAACATTCAATTTATCACAATAAACCTTCTTTCATCAGGAAAAAAACAGTTGATTCCTAAGTTATATGGGTCTGGAGTTATCTGAGCTTGAAATGGGGGCTGCTGTTCAAAATACAATACATATTGAGTTATATAGCGGTGATAAGTTGGAAAGACCTCTGGCAATGTTGTCAGCTTTTGCCTTTTGTACAGTCGCCCCCATTTCAAGCTTAGATAACTCCAGATCCATATAACTTAGGAATGAACTGTTTTGTGTTTTTTGTTGTTGTTTTTTTTTTAATGAAAGAAGAGGGTAAGCTTTCTTAAGCTGCATTGAATGTTTATGTAGTCCTAAAACACAATATTTTGTGGGTCCTACAATTCAAGTGAAAATGACAAAAACCCTGGCAGTGGCTTCTGGCTTCTCCATCCAATTCGCATTGAATGACAATGGATTCCCATTTCTGTTTTTGTTTTGTTTGTGCGGACTCCATTGCCGGTGGCAGTGCGGAGGGCAGCCACATCTCAGGGCAGAGTAACGGCAGGGATCCTCTCGCGTTGGCGAAGGCCGTTCAGATCCACCACGACACGCTGAGGACCATGTACTTCGCCTGAACACGCCGCGATGAGAGCTTCCTGTGCACAAATGGAAGCCAGCCGAACGTCTGCATGGCACTTGCCTCTCCTCCGCTGCATTTGAGGTTGAGGATTCTTCTTTTTTTTCCTTTTTAAAACTCATTCGTCGTCACAGCTCAGATTTTACAGGATCTCAACCTTACGTTGAGGATGCCCGGGAAACCCAAAGCGCATCATTATGTTCACGTGAGAGCCTTTTAAGGAAGGACAAAAGTCTCTGTTTGTCTTGTTGACGGTTTTCCATATATTTTGTGTGTTTTAAATGGCAAGCAGCCTTTAACGTGGAGACGAGTCAGCCAGTTCAGTTGGTTAATTTATTGCAAGATGACTTACAGCCTGCCCATAATGCCTTACTGTGAAGTGCTTAATTACAAAATGAAATTATCTTAGACTGTTATTTATCTTTTCGGTCAGCTGTCGTGTGGTGTGTAGTGCTAAAAAAAAAGTTTTTGGTTCAGCCTAAATTTTCACCACATAGACCAACATTTTTCTGAGACATGTATTTTTATTTTCCTTTCACAAAAATAAACCCTATTAACAGTTATTTGCGTAAATCGTGCAAACACATCTGTCGGGCTTACCTTGAAGTGTCCCTTCAGTGCAATAAGGTTCTGCAATGAGCGATTTGTTTTGCTTTATTTAATGTTTTTGTCTTCAGGAAATGTGTTTGGGATCATGTAGCTGGATGCAAACAGTATATGGCATGCGAAGGGATGCTACTGAAGTGCCTGATGGGATTAGAGAGTGCAATGTTTGCATGGAGAGAAGGTTTGTGATAAGCATGTCGTTTTTTTTTTTTTAACCGTTCTCTTAAAGGACAACCGACGCCTTCAGACAAGTTGTGTCCATAATTTGTAAAATCACATCAAATGACTTCTACTGAGCGTATTTTAAAAAGATTCCACAGCATATAGCTATATTTTACGTTTCAAGACTCACGCTTAATATGCAGGAAGTCTTGTTTTCGAGTTGATGACGATGCCTGACGTGACGTCACTAAAGGAACGCCCCTGACCGAGAAAGCGACACACAATGCATTTTGGGTACTTTGTTTGGTCTGAAAACTTCGTGTTGATCCGTGTTGATGGCAAAATTAGAAGGAAAACACCAAGACTACTATTTGTTATTCGCTGACACAAATTCCCAGCAGACAAATCAGCCAATTTCCAATGGAGCTTGGGTGCCATCTTCTGCTTTTGTCTGGGACGCAACATTGCTGTCATTGACTGCTCGAATTGACATGGGAGAACTCCTTGAATCGATTGCAAACATTGATGCTTTCCTCTTCAGAACTATTTGAATCATATGAGTAACAAGAAAGCATCTTCTCTGAATCTGAAGCCATTGTTTTGATTCTAGAGCAAGGCAAGACGTCCTGGTGTGACGTCACAAACATGGGGGAGGGACCTTCTGAAACTCGGCATCTCCGAGGTCATTTTGAAGTAGTTTTGGGACACTTTAACACATTTTTATTGGTGTTTTGCATTTGACTAAAAATATCAGCCTGTGTGTTTTGGGTATTTTAGATGCTATAAAAAGTTTTTCTGATGTCAGTTCGGAAACAAAAAAATGGTGTCGGTTGTCCTTTAACCTCACAGCAGAACGTCACCGTCGTCACCGGAACTCAATTTTAGCTGCTGCTAGTTCAAGAATGATGTAGAAATTTATTGAAAATGCCTGTTATAGACTATATATTAATACAGAGGGACTTGAAACTTATAATATATTCACAGCACTTAAGGGGTCGTATGCCTGCATTTAAAGCATCTTTAGTCCTGTAAATAGTTGCCCATTTCACATTAATGCCATGATGACACGTGACAACTTGAAGAACAGTTAAAAAAAAAAAAACTTTATCTTCTATGAGTTTGGGCTTAGTCAGACATCTGCATTTTTCTTCTTCAAAGTCCAAATATTGAGACATATTTATATTTAAACTTATTCCTGTAAAAGTATTTTTTTTGGGTGGTTGTGGGGCACTGAGACCCACAAAGTGACATCTGTCGTGAAACATCTTCATACTCTGATCGAAGGTTCCGTTTGTACTCTGTGCCTTTTTGTAATGGTGCTGAAGAAAGAAGAAAAAAAGCAGAAATCGAAACATTTATCCTCTCCATTTAACTATGACATTACTGTAAGGTGTTTTTGTACAGTACAGTGTGATTTTGTGCCTCTGTCATCTGCCAAGAACAAAAATATATATGCAGAATTGATCTGTTTTGGAGCTTACAGGACCAAATGATGTGACAGGGATGTGATCAGTGGATGGGCAATGTTAATCACAGTTCACGCAAAAATGAAACACAAACCTCATGTCGTGTGTTTATTCAACGTTATTCGATATCCCCTTTATCAGTTTACTGCCTGATTGTTGTGCACATTGTTTGGAAAGCAATAATAAAGCAGCCGTCAAGTATCTGAATCCACCTTATTTTCTTTTGATCCATTTTTCTTTTCAATATTGTGATTTTGAGATGTTTAGTTGGTGTAAGTCTGTCAGAAAAAGTGAATACACTTGTTGGCTGAGAATCACACATAATTATTGACGATGTAGCCATTTTGCGGAACTTTAACCTAGTCTCGATTGTTTTGTCTTAATACTTGTCTGGTCCTAATTTAAGCAGTTTATTTAGTTTTCGTATTTAATTTTTGTAATAAAATATTACAAGCAAAAGTGTACTGTTTTGATGGCGATAATTTGATAAATGCAATTAAAACACGTCATCTGTATGCTGTAAATGAAAAACCAATTACTGTATATGGATCGCTATCGCTGCCTTCTGGTGTGGTGCTAATAAAGTACGATATATGACTCACTGGCATATTTGATTGGTTTAAATGTTTAAATTATGATACAGATACCTTTAATTTATTACCATATATTAAGATTGCATAAGTAAACATTGTCTGATGAACACACATTGTTACATTCCGGTATTCCGATAAACATTGCGATTATGAAACACGAACGAAGTGCAAAGATAACCCTTTACTTTGTTATATGCAATTTCGGGACTGCCATTTTGTCCAATCGTAACATCCTGGCGACTGAATATGACGTCACAACACCTGCGCTTATCTTTCGAACAGGCCACGAACAAATCCTGCTAACAGGTGAGCCACGACGGCACACTTGCATATATTATGTTATATATATCATTTATAGGCACAGATGGACGTATGTCACTCTCTTGTTATGTATTTCTAGTTATCTATCTCGCGAGCTAGATAGCCAACTCGCTATCTATCTATCTATCTATCTATCTATCTATCTATCTATCTATCTATCTATCTATCTATCTATCTATCTATCTATCTATCTATCTATCTATCTATCTATCTATCTATCTATCTATCTATCTATCTATCTATCTATCTATCTATCATTCCTTCCCCCCACCCTTCTTTCTTTCCTTTCCTCCCTTCTTTCCTTCAATCACGTGGCCATTTCCTGTACCCATTTGCGGCGTGTCGTCAATTTCAGAAGACAGCAAATCCAGATCTTTATTTCGGAGCAGTGATTCCATGACAACAATTTCATAAACAATTTATTTACAAACAAAATTACCCTTTTGTGTCACGAATGTGCACATTAAGATGTTTGTCATTCACTCGCAAATACAAATTGTTGATATTTTGACACGGAAAACCTCAACAACAGTGACAAAAGTGCCTTGCGTTCGAAATAATGTAAATGATTTCACACAAAAAAAATAGTGAAAGTCACATTGCATTTAAAGGAGAACCAACGCCTCCGGACAAGTTGTGTCCATAATTTGTAACATCACTTCGAATGACGTCTACTGAGCGTATTTATACAAAGATTCCACCGCATATAGCTATATTTTACGTTTTTAGACTCGCACTGAATATTCCGGAAGTCTTGTTTTCGAGTTGATGACGATGCCTGACGTGACGTCACTAAAGGAACGCCCCTGACCGAGAAATCGACCCACAATGCATTTTGGGTACTTTGTTTCATCTGAAAACTTCGTGTTGATCCATGTTGGTGGCGAAATTAGAAGTAACGCCATGGTGAATCCTTGTGTGTTGCACCGAACAACTATTTGATATTCGCTGACAACAATTCCCAGGAGAAAAAATCAGCCCATTTCACGGAGCTTTGTCGCCATCTTCTGCCTTTTTTGGGTGCTACATTTCTCTCCAGCTGCCTCAAAATGACACGGAATAAATTTTTTAATCGATTGCAAACATGTATGCTTTCCTCTTCAGAACTATTTGAATCATATTCATAACTGGATGAGTAACAAGAAAGCACCTTCTCCGAATCTGAAGCCACTTTTTTGATTCTCGAGCAAGGTAAGACGTCTTGGCGTGACACCACGAACAAGGGGGCGGGACCTTCTGAAACTGGTCACTTCCGGTTTCAATTTGAAGTAGTTTTTAGACACTTGAACTCATTCTTATTGGTGTTTTGCATTTGACTCAAAATATCAGCCTGCATGTTTTGGGTATTTTAGATGCTATAAAACGTTTTTCTGATGTCAGTTAGGAAACGAAAAAGTAGTGTCGTTTGTCCTTTAAGTCAGCAGTAATCCATCACCAGAATGTGTAGATTTTGCATTCCACAAAATGGAATTGATTATTATGTAATGAACTCGTTTCAACTCTCCACCTGTCATCACAATGACACACAAATATACATTTTCAAATCACACACTGCCCCAGTACAAATTGTACTGCCATAAAGCAATTTTATTTGGATCCAGTTCCCACAAAGGAACATGAGATTTCCTAATTAAAACCAGGAAATGGCAGTTATCAGTCATGTATGTTCTTACACGTCACTTTATAACTTCATGACACCGATGCGTAATGTTTGTATGTCCAGCACCACGCGGCCTGTACTTACTTAGGAATTGAATTGAGATTAGCGACAGTAAACATGGCACTATTTGCTTCCTGTTTCAAACAACCCTCTTGTTTTCGATTGCTCTGAGCCTTACAAAACACTTTTGATGAAACATTCAAGCAAAAATTAATCGACAAAGGAAAAAAATGGACATTTTCCTGATAAGGATTATTTTTCTTAGGTTTTCTTAATGTGTTAGCTGTTCATGTTAAGTGCTTTGTGATAGCTTCAGCTGTTGTTAAAGAGCGCTATATAAATCAATATGTATTGTATTGTATTGTATTGTATTGTATTGTATACGTCTGTGTAAGCTCTCAGTCGTACAGGAGTGGTCCATCGATGAAAAGGTTTCTTCAGCCGTCATCTGTACTTCTTTGAAGGTGTCGGACGTTTCACTTCTTATCCAAGAGGCTTCGTCAGCGAACTAAAGTCTTTTCGCTGGTAGTTTTGGCCCGATATATATATCCCTCCTGTACAGACGTGACGGTGCCAGTCCTCTGCTCCCCCCAACCTGAGAGCAGGGACCAATCATAGCAGAGTCTGGCACTGCCATGTCTGGACAGTAGGGATATAGATAGGGCCGAAACTACCAGCAAAAGAGTAGGTCGCTGACGAAGCCTCTTGGATAAGAAGCGAGACCTGTGACACCTTCAAAGAAGTACAGATGACGGCTGAAGAAACCTTTTCATCGATTGTATTGTATCATGTGAAATGTAGTTTCATGTATCTTTTTTTAACTCATTTTTATTTCATTCTTGAAATTGTTTTTAAATTAATTTGTGTGAGTTACCGCAAACTTGGTAAGTGGTCTACAGAACAGAAACACGTCAGAAGAACATTCTCTGCTAAGTGCATCGTCCGTTGCAGTTTGAGTAGGAAGTCACCCACACCGCAGGATGTGCAGCTTCGCCGCGACATTCTTAAAGCAGTGTTTTAGCATACTCCTAACAGCGGCTGAAGAAAAATAGAAAATAAAAGGATCCAGGCAAGCGTTGAGTGTGCTGGAAAGCAACGCCACATTCCTCCACTCCTCGCTTTCGAGTCGAGCGAATCCCACCACGTGGGAGGCGTTGTAAGGCCCGAAGCAAACGGCAAACACCACCAAGGTACCCAGGGCCAATCCGATGGCCCTCAACCGCCGTCGCCTGCTGATGTTGGGCAGCCGCGACAGGATGAGGATAAAATTGACGTAACAGAAGCAGCAGATGACGAAAGGGATACAGAAGAGGACCAAAAAGAGCTCCAGGCGGACCCGCACCAGGATTTCCAGCTCGGCGTCGTTGAATTTCATATAGCAGGTAGACGGAGGCTTGGCCGTATCGTTTTTCCACTGAGCGTACGGCATGATGTAAACAATGCTGAGATTCAAGGAGGTCACCACCCAGAAAAGCACGCAAGCCACCACGGCGTAACGAGGCCTGCGGCACACGGCGTACCTGAGCGGGTAGGCCACGCCCAAGTAGCGCTCCACGCCCACGGCGGTGAGCAGCAGGGTGCTGTTGTAGATGGTGACGTAGAAGACGAAGCCCGTGAGCGGACAAAGCGGGAAGGGGAGCACCCAGGCCATGCTGTCCGAAGCCTCTTTCATTTTGAAGGGCAGGAACGCCAAGAAAATCAAGTCGGAGATGGTGAGGTTGAGGAGGAGGACGTCGATGGGAGCCGCGCGGGTGCGCACCTTGCGGCAGAAAGTGCAGAACGCCAGGATGTTGGCGGGGACCCCCATCAGGAAGGTGAAGATGTAGACGAAGAGCAGAAGGGGGAGTATGCCGCTCTCGGACACACACTGGAGAGCACAATAACGTGGTTATTGTCGGAATGAATACAGTATTTTCCGGTGTATAAGGCGCACCCAAGAGCCTTGATTGTCTTCAAAGGATGACCCTGCGCCTTATACGGAGGTGCGCCTTATATGTGAAGTCATATTGAGCCACTACAGGTCAATAGCCACCGACTCAATTCCGCCCTGTAGAAGAAGTAGTACGTAACCGCAGCCACTACTGTTGCGCCATGTTTTTTTACATACTGAAAGGACAACCGTCGCCTCCGGACAAGTTGTGTCCATAATTTGTAAAATCATTTCAAATGACTTCTACTGAGCGTATTTTAAAAAAGATTCCACGGCATATAGCTATATTTTACATTTTAAGACTCGGGTTAAGTATTCAGGAAGAGTTAGTGACGATTCCTGATGTGATGTCACGTCAGGAACGCCCCTGGCCGAGAAAGCGACACACAATGCAATATGGGTACTTTGTTTAGTCTGAAAACATCGTGTTGATCCATGTTGATGGCGAAATTAAAAGGAAGACACATAAATAACGCGATGGTGAATCGTTGTGTGTTGCACCAAGACGACTATTTGATACTAGTTGACACAAATTCCCAGAAGACAAATCAGCCCATTTTCAACGGAGCTTGGGCGCCATCTTGTGTATTTTCTGGGCATTACATTGGAGTCCAGACGCCTCAAAATGAGACGGAAGGACTTCTTTAATCGATTGCAAACATTTATGCTTTCCTCTTCAGAACTATTTGAATCATATTCATAACTGGATGAGTAACAAGAAAGCATCTTCTCTGAATCTGAAGCCATTGTTTTGATTCTAGAGCAAGGCAAAGACGTCCTGGTGTGATGTCACGAACAAGGAGGCGGGACCTTCTCAAACTGAAACTTTCAGAGGTCATTTTGAAGTACTTTTTAGGACACTTTGACTCATTTTTATTGGTGTTTTGCATTTGACTAAAAATATCAGCCTGCGTGTTTTGGAGATTTTAGATGCTATAATATGTTTTTCTGATGTCAGTTAGGAAATAAAAAAATGGTGTCGGTTGTCCTTTAAGGTTTATATAAATATGTTTAAGTCTAATATAAGTAACCTGTATTGGTTTGTACTGAAAAATAAAAGTTTGATAAAATTATATGCTCTATAAAGATATGTACATGTACAACTGGAGAGGATACTACATCTTAGTACAAAAATGTTTGTATCTACTGTTGTTCGTAACTCGAATGTTCATAAGTAGGGGAGCATCCGTACCTGTTTAGTTTTTTTCTCCAAATTTTGCATTCCTCACCACCTATGTCAAAATGTACAAAATATTTTGTTTTGAATATACATTACATCGTTATACATGTACTCCGGTGCGCCTTATAAACTGGAAAATACGATACCCAAAATTGCGATTCATTTCAGTTCCTCACTCCATCGAATCCTAAATTATCAAATGCAATAAATCACACCAAAATGATATTTGACCTGAAAAATTATTTTTATCTTCATAATCTTAACTCCCTTGTTTTATCTCAATAACAATATTTAAATCAAAGTGTTAATGTGAATTGTTAATTGTTATTTTTTTCCCCCTTTTCCACGATATGGCATTTTCGTGTTTATTATGTTTGTTAAAGTCATTATAAGTGCCTTGCACGCTGGGTCCGAGAGGACATTAATTTTATCTGTGCTGTATGTCATGCATATCAGCATATTCGACAATAAAGCTGACTTTGGCTTTGACTGACAAGGCATTAGCCTTTTGTCCATGTTCTTGTTCCAGCTTCAGCTTGTTAAAGCGCTATATAAATCAATGTTTGTACCGTATGCATATTAAAGATCGAGACACGATCATTAGCAACACTTGCTTTGGTAACGTATAAGAGTCACATTTATAATAATGATCAAAATGCAAGGACTACAGAAGAGATTTTTAATGAATAACATATGTACAAATGATACAGTATATCGAACAAGTAAAATTACGCCTACCTCACCACTGTCAAACATGACGCTTCAGTCTCTCCATCACTGTATGACTGTTTTTCCACAACACTGGCAACTGGCTCTGTCGCTTTCACACACATTCTAAGAAGTATATCCCACTCCATATCTCCTATCTCGCCTCGAACGCCGGAAATTTAATAAGCTTTGGGACACAATATTTGTCACCGGCGCTCTCCAAACATTATCACCCCGCAACACCCTCTTTCGTAATGTCTCGTTGTTACATCAAAATATGTCATCATTACTCCAATGACGGGAAAGCGCGGGAAGGAAGATGCGGCATTAAGATAAGAAGTTTTAGTGACCTTCGTGATGGAGAAATTCCCAATTTACAGCAGTTATATATTTTATACTGTTTTTTTTTTTTATATTGTGTGTCATGTTGAACACCCGCTGATCACCTGCAGAAAAAAATATCCTGTGACTGTAAAGTGTCCTTGAGAGTTTTGAAAGGCGCTTATAAATGAAATGTGTTATTATTATAACAAAGCAGTCATGATTTAACTTGGGTCACTGGGTTATAAAATATAAATGTGACATTTCATTGAAAGAATTTTCTAATTGTAGGCATAACCAATTTTGCTTTTTTGTCATGTTTTTAATCAGGAAAATGACATCAAATTAATTGTACTGTACTGGATAAAAACACACAGTAAGAACATTCTCTAACAAATGTTGACCTTGGCCAAAAGAGGGCAGTGAAACACAATCGTGCACACACAAACCAAAGTAGAGTTTCACAACTGCAAATCACTTAACAGGCTGCAGTTGCTTGTGTTCAAATGTCTGTTGGCGCCTCGACACCACCGCGTCCCACGCAGTTTGTGTCAAAAAAAAAAGTTAAATTCTAAATTATATGGGTCTGGAGTTATATGAGCTTGAAATGGGGGTGGCTGTACAAAATACAATACAGTACACACATTGATTTATATAGCGCTTTAACAACAGCTGAAGCAGTAACAAAGCGCTAACATGGACAAAAGGCAATTTTTTTCCATTGTGGAAGGGGAAAAAAAACTTTGCCAGAGGTCTGACCAGCGCATGAAAAACCAAAACCTGAACAAATTCAGGCGCTTCACATCATGCTTTTCAATTCCCGAGTAAATTCGGGAATGGCAGCGAATGAGTAAATAATCAAATAAAACTAATAGAGAGTCACGCCACGTCTTCCCAAACTTAGCTCCTCTCGGTGATCGTAGCTGGCGATCTGACATTAGCCACCGTATTTGGAGTGGCGCAATGTTGTCGAAATCCCTCACGACGACTGAATCTGCTTCGCCCGCCGCAAATCTTTCCCAACACCCCCCTCGATGCGGTCGGCAACAGCATCAGCATGACGACTGGCTCCAGAAAAACATTACAAGAACTTGTCAGCATTGCATACGTTCTCCACTCGACGTTCTCCCCCGACACGAACCCCACCACGTGCGACACATTGTAAGGAGCGTAGCACACCACGAAGACAGCCAGCGTGGACAACGCCACGGCGAGGACCCGCCTTTTCCCCGCCGGCCTTAAGTTGGAGCGCCAAACCAGGGTGACGCACCGCAAAGTGCAGAAGGACGACACCAACAGAGGCAGGAGAAAGAGGACCACGGCCATCTCAAGACGAAGCGGAAGGAGCACAGCCAGTTGGGAGGCGTCAAAATGGTCGTAGCACGCCAAAGCTTCGTCTTTGACAGAAACAAAGTTGGCGCCGCCTTCGGCCACGAGTCCGACGCCGAGGTGAAGAAGCACCAACGACCACAAGGCCCCGCTGATGAAGCACGAGATCCGAGCCCGCCGGTAGCGCTTGTAGACTATAGGGAAGGCGATACTGAGGTAGCGTCCCACCGTCACTGCCGTGATGAACAAACAACTTCCGTAGAGCGAAGAGAAAAGGAAGAAACTATAAACCGGGCACACGGGAGCCGGGAGACGCCAATCTTGAAGCAACGTTTCCAAAGCCTTGATGGGCAACCAGGCCACCAGAACCAGGTTGGCCAGGCAGAGGTTGAGGGCGTAGACTACGTTGGGCGTGGCGCCGCGCTTACGGGCTTTGCGGACGTACACGGACAGAACGAGCAAGTTGGCGGGAAGGCCCAAAGCGAAGGTGAAGGAGTAGACAAAGAGAGCAAAGCAGTCCTTGACGGCCACGTGCATCGTAGAAACGGTTGGGACGACACGGCGGAGACGTGGCAGGAAACTCCGGAAAAACATGCCATCTGTTAGCGACACGCTAGTTGCATTCTTCTGAGAAAAAAAAACTTCATCAAACAGTTTGCGAAAGGTACGCTGTCGTTCCGAGCGACCGTCCTCGCTGACGTCCCGACGCAGAAGGTGGTGATGCATGTTGTCGTACGCCACATCACGGGCGTAAGATACCGATCGGAAAATGAGCTCGCTCATGCAGAAGTGTGGGACATTTAGCAAGCATCAGGCTGTGATAATTGCTCTCTCTGTCAGTGGAAGGGGAAAGAAACATCTGGACCTTCAAGTGAAATGATTCAGAATAATCGGAAGGTTGCATACGGTCCTCTCGAGAAGGCCACGGAGGTTTTAATGATCTGGAGCGACACGCAGTGTAAGTCATAAACGTCCACCTGTAGGCAAGTACCGTATTTTACGGTGTGCAGTGATACCTTGGCCTACAAACTTAATTGGTTCCCAGACAGTGTTTAAGGCGAAAAGTGTGTATCCCAAAAATTAATTTCCCATAAGAAACCATTAGAATGAGAATAATCCGTTCCCATGTCCCCATAAAACATAATTTTCTACTTTCTAATTTTCTAAGCCTTAAAACTACACAAAATATACCTTATTTTATGTATAATAAATGTGCCATGATTGTTTGTTTTGAATGAATGTTTTGTTTTGAATGTACATTACCTTTAAGTCTGTACTTTTATGACTTATAATAAAGCCAGGCTGGTCATTGGGATATAAAATTGTTTGTAACCTGAAGGGGCATCTCATGCTTTTACGGTCAAGAGTAAATGGCTGTTTGTGTAAAAGAGTGTGACAGAGGTGTGGGCGTGCAAAGCAAAAAGCCTGCTCTGAAATAAATGGAGCAGAAAATGTGCTGATTTGTTGTGGATGCATTTTATCGGAGCACCATGGCAGATAACAAGAATTTTTTTTTGTCAGGAAAATCCTTAGGGGTGTTCAAAAATATATTTAATAAAAACGATTCAATTATTGTTTTAACTTACTTTCAAAAAGGTTCCCAAACACCACATAGAAACAGATAAGTAAGTAGTCTCACAACTGTCAGCATCCACCGTTTTCATTTCCCCCCCGTAGTAGTGCGTAATCCCAGCCTCTAGCATTTCAAGATCAGATAACTCCAGACCTACATAACTGAGGAATTAACTCTGAATTAACGGTGCAGCTCATTCACTGGAAAATACAGTAACGAAATTGCATGCAATGGACTATTCCTAATCATATTATTCAAATGTCTATTTTCATAAGTGACCTTCCTGGTTTCTGAGCATCTTTTCTTCTCCACAGTGATAAATTTCAAAACAAGACTTCTCATCCACCTTGATGATACGTTGCAATGGAACAAAAGGATTTCACGTTGGCGTTCAACAGGTAAGTAGTTCGGGTCCTCTTACTATTTTTTGAGGTTGCAATGAACGGCATAGTTTTGCATCGTCTTTTTTCCCCCAAATTAATGTATTTGGTCAAATTTGTTGTGGTGTAACAGATTTGTTGGAATAGTCACATCATAAGAATGCATTTGTACATTGTTTATTTATTTCTTTGTAGTAAGGGAGTAACCAAATATAATGCTTTGCCACTACCTCTACCTGCATACAACTATTATCCACACCTATATGTCAGGATCCACATGATTCTCTTTGCGCGTTGTAAACAGCGTCAGATGGTCAAACATTATGACGCGGCCCAAACAAAGCCATAAAACGTAGCAGCATCTGAAATGAATGACCTTAACACAAACGTGAGCTTTGTATGCGCACGCTCAAATGTAGATAAAATGCTGGCTGCTCTACAGAAATGTTGTCTTTTCAAGATGGACTTATATGGTGTCAGCGCCTCAAAAATTTTAGATATATTTATAGATATTGAGGAATAATTAGTAGTAGGAAGCTGTCAGTAAGTGCTCAAACAATCAACAAGTACTGATGCGGATGTGGAACTGTCGCGGCTAGGAAATGAAGCGGCTTTACGTGGGAAAGGATATGTGAGACAATTTCTTTTTGGGAATTGCAGTACCCACAGAATATTCAGTTTTAGGATTACATTAACATTCAATGCAGCGTAAGAAACCTTAGACTCTCTTCTTTCATCAGAGAAAAAAAATGTTAATTCCTAAATTATATGGGTCTGGAGTTATATGAGCTTGAAATGGGGATGGCTATCCAAAATACAATGCAATACATACATATTGGTTCATATAGTGCTTTAACAACAGCTGACAAGCGCTAAAATGGAAAACGGGGAAATGCTGCCCCCTTGTGGAAGGGATAAAAACTTGCCAGATGCCATGGCTAGCGCTTTATCGGCACCCAAGCATGAAAAAACAAAACTCGAACAAATTCTGGAATACGGCATATTTTCCATTCACTCATTCACTGACCTACGTTGAAAAATGTGTCCACTCCAGTGTCACTTGGATTCCAGGACCCACAAAATATTGCGTTTTGGGACTACATAAACATTCAAGACAACGTTAGATACCTTAGACTGTCTTCTTTCATCAGAAAAAAAAGTTAATTCCGAAAAATATATGGTGTGGAGTTATATGATCTTGAAATGGGGGTGGCTGTCCAAAATACAATGCAATACGTACATATTTACGTGGGACAGGAGATGTGAGACAATCTTTTTTCGTCAACGGATGCTACAGCTTCGTGTTTGCTTTCAACATTTCACTTGTAGCAGATGCACACATTTTACCATGATGTCCCTGATCCACTGGTGAAAAGGATGCTTTCTTTCCTCTTTCATTGAGAACTGCTTCATACAATAAAGAGGGTGCTTTTGTGTTGTTACACATTACTTGTTGTTTTGACTTCAAGATGGTACCGCGAAAGTGGCTGCCTTTACAGCAGCTCCTGTCTTGTTTTTCTACTTCTTCCTTTCCTCTTACTTTAATCACTTTGCTGCTGTGAAGTATATATTTGTCCTCTGTGAGAATAATTAAGGCTAATCCAATCCAATTACATATATATTTATAGTTATTGAAGAACTGTACGTTCAATACATTTGCTGTTAAAACGAAGAAAGCCTAATCAGGCTTCAAGATGTCTGATGCTCCTCCCACTCGAGCTTGTGAGAAGAAGCAGCGGCACTGGGGTGTCATCGCTATATAATATGGGCATGAGGCGTTTACGGATGTTGATGCAACGTTCCTCCAAGGCCAAAGCGCCACGTTTCCTGGCATGATCTTGCATCATTTGGTTGTGATGAAGCTTCAGTCGCTGCAACCCGTGCCTGAACACATAACAGAAATACAGTGATACCTTGACTTACTAACTCAATTGGTTCCCAGAGTGTGTAAGGCGAAAAGTGTGTATCCCAAAAATTAATTTCCCATAGGAAACCATTAAAATGAGAATAATCCGTTCCCAGGTCCGCATCAGAATCAGAATCAGAATCATCTTTATTGCCAAGGATGTAGAACACACAAGGAATTTGTTTCCGGTAGAACACGCTGCAGTAGTAGCATCATAAAACATCATTTTCTAAGCCTTAAAACTACACAAAATATACCTTATTTTATGTATAATAAATGTGCTATGGTATTATAATTAAAAAAATAAACAGTACGGTATAATAAAGTCGTTTTATTTATCTTTGTGAAGGTCATTGATGGCTTGATGGAATGGAGTGGCCGGTTTCATCAGCATTAAACACTTGATGAGGAACGTAAACTTCTTCTTTCACCATCTTGAGGAATGATCCCTTGTAGCTGCTTTCTCTGCGATAATTTTATCTAGTTCCTCATCAATTGTGTTCTGTTTAGATGGGTTGATAGCTATTTGCATCAAATGTACAGATGGCTTGTGTGGGTTGTTTGTGGAGCCTGATTGATGGGATATTTTAACCTTTGACCCTATCAAAGTTGAAAATCTCTGTCTTCTGCCTGTCACTTTGTTTAAACCACGCCCCCTCCCTGCTGCGTTCTTGACCAATCATGTGGCTTTAATCGAAAACGGGGTGGAGAATAGAGGACAAAAACAGTCGGCTGCCATTTTGTTGTTAGAAAAATGAGCACGTTCATGAACGGCACATCACTCATTGAGGCAGCTCCTTGTACGAAAAAAGTTGGTATGCCAAGGTAAAATTTTCATCAATGTAAACGTTCGTAAACCGAAAAGTTCGTAAGCTAAGGAGTTCGTAAACCGAGGTATCACTGTATGGACCTTAAATTCATTTTCCAAATCTTAAAATGTCGTCCATTAAAATCACATTTCAGTCTGTTTGCGCTGCCGTGTTAGAAGAATTAAACTCACTGAGCTTCAGACAGCTTCTCCTTCAGAATGGCGATCGTAGCCTGTAGTTGATTGACTTCGTCAACAAGGCAACGCTGCGCCTGGTAGACAGTAAGGAAAATATTCACGTCAGTCAAACAAACTTATGTTTGTTTATTAAAATACGCTCGAGTTCCACCTCGTCTCTGCACAAGTCCATGCCAGGCCTGCAGGTTCTGTTCTCCAGCCTGGTGTGGGCCAGCTTCAGCGGGGCCATTTTTGCCTTCAGATCCGCATCCAACTTGAAGATATCAGTCTCCATTTCTGTTATCTCCCCTTCAGTCTGCACGGAGAAAGCGCACGCTAGTATTTATTTTATTGTTTTTAAAAATCTGTCGTGACGTCGGTGTCGTGTATCGATCGGCGTTAGCTTACGCATTTTAGTTGCCACTCGAGCTCACGGCAAGCCTGTTGCTCTTCGTGATTGCGCTTCCGCAGCGCAAACTCCGTGGCTCTTTGCTGGTTTTTCAACTCGTTTTGCAGCTGAAGGAATTGAGGGCGACAAAAAAATACATTTTAACGCATTCACTGCTATGAATGTGATGTGCAAAAATGTGTCCACTCCAGTGCCAGGGTTTTTGTCATTTTCACTTGAATTTCAGGACTCATAGAATTTTGAGTTTTAGGACTACATAAACATTCAATTCAGTGGAAGAAACCTTATACTCTCTTCTTTCAGAAAAAAAAGGTTAATTCCTAAATTATATGGGTCTGGAGTTATCTGAGCTTGAAATTGGGGTGGCTGTACAAAATACAATACTAAACATATTTATATTGCGCTATAACTCATTCACTGCCAGACGATGTGCTAAAATGTGTCCACTCCAGTGCCAGGGTTTTTGTCATTGTCACTCAACTATTGTCACTCAAATTGCAGGACCCACAAAATATTGCGTTTTAGGACTACATAAACATTTAAGACAGCCTTAGAAATCTGAGACTCTCTTTCTTCATCAGAAAAAAATAGTTTATTCCTAAATTATATCAGTCTGGAGTTATATGAGCATGAAATGAGGGCAGTTGTGTAAAACAATGCAATACATACATATTGGTTTATATAGCGCTTTAACAACAGCTGAAGCTGGAACAAAGCGCTAACATGGGAAAAAAGGTATATTATGCCCCCCTTGTGGAAAGGAAAAATAATTGCCAGATGCCATGGCCAGCGCTTTATCGGCACCCAAGCATTAATAAATAATTTTAAAACAAACAAATTCGGGAATACAGCATCTTTCCAATTCCCAAATAAATTCAGGAATGGCAGTGAAGCTGTAACATGGACAAAAGGTAAATGCTGCTACCTGGTGGAAGGGAAAAACATTGCCAGAGGTCTGACGAGAGCTCTATCTGCACCCATCGTAAGAAAAACCGAAACCCAAACAAATTTGGGAATAGGAGCTCCACGTCACACTTTTCAATTCCCGAATACATTTCAGGATGGCAGCGAATGAGTTAAAAAAAAGTGAATGTGACACTCAAATCATGGAGGAGTTGAACAGACAGCTGCGGTTTCATCTCACGTACATTGACTCTGGTGAGACCCATGTCTTCCCTCATCTTTTCGGACATCTCCATTGCTTCACGGGCCCGAGCCAAATTCAACTTGGTGAACTGGATCCAATCGTGTGGCGTACATGAACTACAGTTAACGAGAGAAGATTATTAAAAAAAAAAGATTCTTCCAAAAAAATAACAAAAATGGATACAGTGATACCTTGGCTTACAAACTTAATTGGTTCCCAGACAGTGTGTAAGGCGAAAAGTGTGTATCCCAAAAATTAATTTCCCATAGGAAACCATTAAAATGAGAATAATCCGTTCCCAGGTCAACATAATTTTCTACTTTCTAATAGGATTAAATATACACAAAATATACCTTATTTTATGTACAATAAATGTGATATGGTATTATAATTAAAGAAATAAACTGTACTATATAATAAAGTCGTTTTATTGACCTTTGTGATGGTCGTTGATGGCTTGATGGAATAAAGTGGCCCGTTTCATCAGCATTAAACACTTAATGAGGAACGTAGCCTTCTTTCACCATCTTGAGGAATGATCCCTTGTAGCTGCTTTCTCTGCGATAATTTTACCTTGTTCCTCATCAATTGTGTTCTGTTTAGATGGGTTGATAGATATTTGCATCAAGTGTGCAGATGGCTTGTGTGGGTTATTTGTGAAGCCTGATTGATGGGAATTTTAACTTTGCAGTCTACACTTTGCCTTTGAACTATCAAAGTTGAAACGAGTCCAAATTTAACTGATTTCTATCTATTTTATCACTCTCTCTGTCATCTGTCTCTCTTAATGTTTTAAACCACCTCCCATCACGGGGAATATAGGACAAAAAAATGTCAGCTGCCATTATGTTTCTTGGAGAATGGCTTCACTGTCTTTCTATCTGTGACCCCCACCCCACATCACTGTATTCTTGACCAATCACGTGGCATTAACCGACGACTTTTTAGATGTTTACCCTGCTGGTATTCGAGTAGGATCTGGTTTCAGGGAAATCTCGGATGACGTTATTGTAAGCTCCAGGCATGTATTATCAATATCCAGAGTTTCCACCTTGTTTTGGAGGTCAGCGGTCAGTTTCTGTCGAATTTTCTGCAAAATACTGGAAAGTGAACGTCATGATTTGGCATCAGTGGTGTTACATTGCTCAAAACACCCCAGAGTCGGGGGGGCGCATGTGATACCAGATCTGTTCAAAGGCCTGGTTGATGAGTTCCTGCAGGGTTTTCTGCGCTCGTTCGATGACATGCACTTCTTTTTTTAATTCCTTTTCCACTGGGTCGTTGACCAGCTCAAATCCTTGCCGTCCCTCCCTCAGGGTCAGGCTCTCCATGCTGACCTCGTGGGGAACGGCTGTAGCAGCCAGGGTCTCCTCGGTCCGAGTTTTTGACTTTGACAACACACAATCAAGCTGAGGTCATTGCTGTGTTGATTTTAAAGAGGTCATGGAGTAAATTATACTTTTGTATCTGACCCATAAAATGTGAAATTAGCCCACGAGCAAATTTGACTGTTAACTCATTCACTGCCAGATGATGTGAAAAACCATGTACACTCCAGTGCCAGGGTTTTTGTCATTGTCATTTGAATTCTAGGACCCACAGAATATTTAGTTTTAGGAGTATATAAGCATTCAATAGAGCGTTAGAAACCTTAGACTATCTTCTTTCATCAGAAAAAAAAAAATTCCTAAGTTATACAAGTGTCAGAGATGTTCGATCGGACATTGTGGACAAAGACTCGAACCCAGAAAGATTGTCTTTACTGCCAGCAGGAGACATAGCCATTCATGACAGACGCCTGAATTCTGCAGCCCTCTGCCAAGCTATTTATTGAGAGTATATGCAAATTTAAGTGATACATTAGTAAAACATAGTTTTCTTGATTAGAAAACCACACCTCTTGAGTTCTCAGCACGAACAGCTCTAAGCAATAAAACATTGTCTTTTCCATGAACTGATAAATTTGTAACCTGGCTAATGAGCTCTTCCCGTGAAGGAGTTTCAAGTCCTAAATTACCCCTGTGATGAGGAGCTTCCCATGTCCTGAATTCTGTCCAAAGCCAGATCTCCTCGATGAAGATGACAGTTTAACAAGCTGTGTCTGTTGACCTCAGATTGACCCCAGGTTGTCTGTGCTTCAATTGTGTATTCGAGTCACACATGTTGACTAAGCATATAACAGCATGAAACTTTTAAATATGATAACTTCTTACTTTCCATCAACAAGTCTGGAGTTATCTGAGTTTGAAATGGGGGTGGTTATACAAAGGGCAAATGTTGCCCCTCGTGGGAGGGAAAAACATTGCCAGAGGTCTGATCAGTGCTTTATCGGCAAGAAAAACTAAAACCCGTAAAATTCGCGAATGGGGCGCCACATCATGCTTTTCAATTCCTGAATAAATTCATAAATGGCAGTGAATGAGTTAAATTCAAAACTTCCGAATTCCATTTGTTTTCCTCTACTGGTAATTACCAATGTCAGTGCTTCAATCTCATCATCAACTTTCTTTGCGCAGGATATGAGCAGTTCCTTACATCTTGAAACCTCCCATACCCGATCCTTTAACATACGGGAGGTATCGCTTTCATCCCAGTTTGTCTGTGGGGCAACAGGACAGGACGATAAGTTATAAATAACGCACTTAGTGGATCTATTTAAAGGCAATGGCGACAAGTACTTACTTTACAATTGGTGTCATTGATCAGTATCCTCCCTTCTTGACGGATTACATTGGAAAGATATCGCTCAAGCTCTGCAGTGGCAGACAGCTGCTCGTTGTTGTGGCACCACTCCGGAATACCGTAGTGTACGATGGGCTTCTCCGGATGTTTGATCATTGTATTGAGTCTATGGTATGCAACAAAAAAAAAGTAAAAACACAAATTTTTGGTTGTGGTGGCTTATGGAGTCGTTCACTCACCAGACATGCTTAGGTAACATTACCCCTGACATCCCATGACCAAAAGACCATGTGCTGAATATTTAATATATTTTCACCATCTTATATATGAAGGCTTTGTTTTTTTTTTTCCTTTTGCAATCCTTCCCCATTTAATCATATTATTTCAGTTTACAGGTGAATCCACCTGCTGTAATTCATATCACATAACACGTCTGTGTTTAACTTATACCAGCAAAAATTTCACACGAAGTAAATTAGTAAATTGAGACAATATAATTATGATAAAGGAGTTCTGTACCATTTATTTAAAATATATTTAAAATAAAATGCTCGAATCTTCCAACGCAACACTTTTCGTGCAGGTAACTTTATCCCTGTCCCAAGCTGCAGCACTTTCCACAAAAATGACTTCACCGTTCGTCACAGTGTACAAAAATAAAATAAATAAAACATAACGTGATTGACCCCAAAGTGTTCCTAGGCCAGCAATTTACTGTAACAATGGAAATAATCGTTCCTCTACAGACTCGGGATCGTAAATCTTTTACATTCGCACATTGCTGCGTGACGAATCTGCGGATCATAATCGCAGACGAAAATCTGGCTTTTCAAATCCCTTATATAAAGTTCGAAATATAATATTTTCTTTAGTTTGAAACACAACTAGCATTGACTTTGCAGCCGTATATTTTGCACGTTTAACACCCTCCGTTTACAAATATCACATATTTGTTAAATTGGAGCGTTTATCTAATGTTTTTCCCGAACGTCTCTGTCGTTTAAACTGTTTTTTTTTATTTCGTTTTTAAAACTACTCACCTTCGCTCCATCACGACCAGCGAGTTAGCACAAGTTAGTTGTTTCGGCAATGGTTTCCATAGCATTAGCTTGGTTTATTACTTAGCAACAAGGCAACACAGTACGAAAAAAAAGTGACGCGTACTCTGAAAATATGACGTCATCGAATTTGGTTTAGGACATTTGACGCCATGTGAAACAAAAACGTAAAAAAATAAATACAAGATTAAATTGTACCATTAAAGCTTTTGATTGTTCTGTTTGTTTTGAAATACACTAAAAGGCAATCTTTTATTTTACCATCACAGCTTGCCATGCTTGGAGTGACTGTACCATGCTATTGAGGGAAAAAAAAATAGCCATTATCACCCACGTCACACCTCAGATATTATCATTTCATTCATGCTCATACTTTATTGCCTTCCATTTGCCACAAAGGTCCCAAGCATCGCTGCAAATTTGATTAGTGGGGCACCAACACAGACAAAAGTTGCCCGTGAGGCCAAACAGGCGGGGATCTCCAAACGAACAGCCACATTCATTAATTAACCTCAATGACACAGGAAAAAAAAAAAACGATACTAATCTACTACATGTGATGCCCAATAAAACCGATCCACACAATGCAATTGTCTTAACTATCTGCCCATTGCATTCACAGACTAAAAAACAAAAAACAAATCCAAAAATAAAATCTATATGTAAAATCTGGGAACCAGATGCCAGTGCACTACCCCAATTACCTGAGCTACGTTTACTCCTTGTTTAGGTCTTGCGCTAAAATAAAACCAACACCATCACAACTGTATTATCGATTAACTGGCTGAAAAGAACAATTAAAGGACGACCGACACCATTTTTTGTTTCCTAACTGACATCTGAAAAATGTTTGATAGCATCTAAAATACACGCAGGCTGATATTTTGAGTCAAATGCAAAACACCAACAAAAATGACTTCAAGTGTCCCAAAACTACTTTAAAGTGACTCGGAAATGCCGAGTTTCAGAAGGTCCCGCCCCCTTGTTCATGATGTCACGCCAGGACATCTTTGCCTTGCTCTAGAATCATAACAATGGCTTCAGATTCGGAGAAGATGCTTTCTTGTTACTCATCCAGTTATGAATATGATTCAAGTAGTTCTGAAGAGGAAAGCATAAATGTTTGAAATCGATTAAAGAAGTCCTTCCGTATCATTTTGAGGCGTCTGGACTCCAATGTACCCAGAAAATGCACAAGATGGCGCCCAAGCTCCGTTAGAAATGGCTGGTTTGTCCGCTGGGAATTTGTGTCAACTAGTATCAAATCGTAGTCTTGGTGCAACACACAACGATTCACCATTGCGTTATTTGTGTATTTTACTTCTAATTTCGCCACCAACATGGATCAACACGAAGTTTTCAGATGAAACAAAGTACCCAAAATGCATTGTGTGTCGCTTTCTCGGTCAGGGGCGTTCCTTTAGTGACGTCACGTCAGGCATCGTCATCAACTCGAAAACAAGACTTCCTGAATATTCAGCGCAAGTCTTTAAACATAAAATATAGCTAAATGCATTGGAATCTTTGTAAAATACGCTCAATAGAAGCCATTTCAGGTGATTTTACAAATTAGGTGTCGGTTGTCCTTGAAATGTACTGATAACTTTGGACAAGGTTTATAAATTAAAAAGGGGGGAAAGAAAGAGCGGTACTTAAGTGGTACTTCCTATTTCATTTCATAGCTTTAAAGAAATGAATACACACCAAGAAGGCTGAGAAATTGGAAAAAAATGGCAGGATTATAAATTACAGTCCAATAAAGCGTTGTGCAAGTGTGGTGGTGCGCCGAGGTCGTTTTCCTTGAAGCTTGAGGTGAGGGGTTCATTGGGCTACTCAGTAAATGTCAGCCATTGACCAGCAGCATATGGAGGGAGACATTGTCTGTGTGTCTATCAGTGGTCCTTCAGTAGGCCCACTTTATGTTCAATGGGATCCAGATGGAAGTAGTCACCCGTTGGTTATTCCTTTCCTGGTATTGTTCAGGTTGACTTGGAATACGCATTTTTTGTTTGCGACTCTGAAGATGTCCAGTCCCTCTTATCATTGGGGTGTTGACTCGCCATTGAGTTCTATGCCGTGTTGTTGTAGCTGTGCTCGAAGCAACGCGTTGTCGCTCTTCAGTTCCTCCAGCTAGAAACGTGAAGGGAGAAACAAGAGAGGATAATTCTGAGTATCATGACAACACCAGATCCGATTTTTAAGTATTGATGCCTCAAATTAGCATCACGAGTTTTTGAAAATTGTAATGGAACCAGTCGGCCTATTTAACTCATTCACTGCCATTCACAAATTTATTCGGGAATTTAAAATATGACATCGTGCGCCATTCCCAACTTTATTCGAATTTTGTTTTTTTCATGCTGTTGAGAAAACCAATATGTATGTATCGCATTGTATTTTGGACAGCCGCCCTCCTTTCAAGCTCATATAACTCCTGACCCATATAATTTAGGAATTAACTATGTTTTTCTGATGAAAGAAGAGAGTCTAAAGTTTCTTACGCTGCATTGAATGTTTATGTAGTCCTAAAACACAATATTCTATGGGTCTTGGATTTCGAGTGACAATGATTGGCTGCGTAGAGTACGTGGGCGGAGAGGAAATCCCTCTAAGCAATTGAGGCACCGAGGAGGAGGCGATGCATAACAAAAAGTAATGGCTGCTGGCACGTAATAAAGTAATTACGTCGTCAGTCAGTGTGAATTTATTTTACGACTGTTAGAGCGTCTGTGTTTTATACTTCCCCGTTCAGTGTTTGACTTCAACATACATTCCATACAAAATATAGCACTGAAGCAACTTACAAACAAATTCACCTTACGAACGAACGCTCGGAACGTATCTCGTTCGTAAGGTGGGGAGCGTCTGTATATTTTATTAGCCATTTGTTCGTAGTAGCAGCAAAAAAAAAAAAAAAAAAAAAAATCGACACTGCGGCATGACATTTTCATAAATGAAATGTGTGAATTTGCAGGCTTGCAAGGAAAGAACAATACCTGTTGTCGAAGCAATTCATTGTCCAGCTCCATTCGTTCTACTTCTTTGTAGCTCTCCTGCAATCGCTGGTTATTCTGACGCAGTTCTCGAATATAATCGCAGGCTTTGGATAGAATGCCTCCTTTACTCTGGAGGGAGAAAAATAGTTTAACTGATTAATCAGCTGGGGGAAAAAATGGTGAACCATATGTAGTGCTGTATTTAAAAAAAGAGTTTTTACACGAAAACAACTTACAGCACCAGTCCTATTGTCTATGTTGCAGTCAGGGATGATTTTCGAAAGCGTTACGATCCAGTTGTTGATCTTGTCTCTTCTTCTTCTCTCCACTGAAAGATAAAAAGGGAGTTCTAAGCAATGATATCACCAAAATCTCAAATGTCCGAATTTCCGTCTTCACTCATTCACAAATGTATTTGGGAATTGAAAATATGACATAGGGCGCCATTCCCGAATTTTTTCGTTTTTTTTTTTTTTTTTTCATGCTTGGGTGCTGGTAAAGCACGGGCCAAACCCCTGACAGTTATTTTCTTCATCTTCCACAAGGGGGCAGCATTTCCCTTTTTTCCCATGTTAGGGCTTTGTTCCAACTTCAGCTGTTAAACCAATATATTGCATTCTATTTTGGACTGCCGCCCCATTTCAAGCTCAGATAACTCCAGACCTATATAACTTAGGAATTAACTTTTTTTCTGATAAAAGAAGATGGTCTAAGATTTCTTATGGGTCTAAAGAGGGTCTAAGATTTCTCTGAATTTTTATGTAGTCTTAAATCTGAATATTCTGTGGCTCCTGCAATTTGAGTAAAAATGACAAAAACCCCGGCACATATTTTTGCACATCGTCTGGCAGTCAATGAGTTAATGAAACATCGCAATACCCTCATTGTGTTGTGCTCTTCTTCTTTCATCCCGCGGCGCTCGTGGACCATCCACCTTCCTGGAAATGACACACACACGGTTTTGTTGTGTCTGGGATAATTTTATCCCAAGAAAAATGAACTATTGAGTGATTTTTGTCCAAGTTAACAAGACACCTTTTCTATGATCAGTGATGCTTGTTGTCGCTGAAAGACTATTACATTTTGGTTGCACTCGGTATCATAGGCCACACCTCAAGGAGATAGTTCAGCCACCCTTCAAGAGTTCCTGAAGGGTCCAGCTTTGCTTCCCCCAAATTGTGAGTTAGAAGTCGGAATTCTGAGTTAAAAAGTCAGCATTTTCAGTTAAAAGTCAGAATTCTGAGTCAAAGGTTGGAATTCTGAGTTAAAAAGTCAGAATTTTCAGTTAAAAGTCAGAATTGTGAGTCAAAAGTCAGAATTCTGAGTCAAAGGTTGGAATTCTGAGTTAAAAAGTCAGAATTTTCAGTTAAAAGTCAGAATTGTGAGTCAAAAGTCAGAATTCTGAGTCAAAGGTTGTAATTCTGTTAAAAGTCGGAATTCTTAGTTAAAAGTCAGAATTCTGAGTCAAAAGTTGAAATTCTGTGTTGAAAGTTGGAATTCTTAGTTAAAAGTCAGAATTTTCCGTTAAAAGTCAGAATTCTGAGTTAAAAGTAGAAATTCTGTGTTAAAAGTTGGAATTCTTAGTTAAAAGTCAGAATTTTCCGTTAAAAGTCAGAATTCTGAGTTAAAAGTTGAAATTACGAGTTAAAAGTCGGAATTATGATTTAAAAGTCGGAATTTTTAGTTAAAAGTCGGAATTCTGATTTAAAAGTCGGAATTTTTAGTTAAAAGTCAGAATTCTGAGTTAAAAGTCGGAATTTTTAGTTAAAAGTCGGAATTTTCCGTTAAAAGTCAAAATTCTGAGTTAAAAGTCAGAATTTTGTGTTAAAAGTGAGAATTTTCAGTTGAAAGTCGGAATTCTGAGTTAAAAAGTCAGAATTCTGAGTTAAAAGTCATAATTCCGTATTAAAAGTCAGAATTCTGAGTGAAAGGTTAAAATTCTGAGTGAAAAGTCGGAATTCTGAGTCAGACGTCAGAATTCTGTGTTAAAAGTCGGAATTCTGTGTTAAGTCGGAATTTTCAGTTAAAAGTCAGAATTCTGAGTTAAAAGTTGGAATTCTGAGTTAAATGTCACACACATTACTTCCGGGTTGAGTGAATGCTGGCGCGTCTGGCTGCCGCAGCTCACCCGCAGAAAAAAGTATCATGTGACTGTAAAGCGTCCTTGAAAGTTTTGAAAGGCGCTTATAAATTGAATGATTATTATTATTATTATTATATATTTAATCTGATTTTGAAAAGATACCATTTGTATTCATGCCATAGGGGGGAAAAACGTACAAAGATCCACTTAAAAAAGAATGACTGACAAATCAGGATTGAAAACAAAACCGTAAGGGGTGTTAACGGAAAAATGAAGTCGACACGATTCACTTCAGGGATAAAGAAAACACCTCACAGCACATTTTGTGTTGATTTGAAAACGACGGGAGTGACAGTGGGTGGGAGTGTGAGAGTCGGGATGGAGGAAGGGGGTTGCAGCATTGGTTCGAATGTGAAAGTTCTCCTCACCAGTTTGTGCTGCCATGCTGTAACATCTCGCTTTCACCAACGTCTCTGGGGATGGCAGGTAAGTAGGACACAGTGCGGTTTTCAGATGTTTGATAAGTATTGTTCTCTTGTTACTGTTGGTTTTTTTTCCATTCTGATTTGCAACAAACCATTTGGGAGTTTTCATTCTTTCTTTTTTTTTAGAATGAGGGGAAAAAACCTCTGTGGGAGTTGGATGGAAATTATTTTTAAATGTAGGACTGATTGACAGCGCACGTGCATAGATGTGGGATTTGGGTGATTAACTCATTCACCGCCATTCACAAATGTACTCGAGAATTGAAACTATGACGTAGAACGACATTCACAGGTTTCTTGTTTCATGCGTGGGTGCCGATAAAGCGTTGGCCAGACCTCTGGAAAATATATATTTTTCCCCCCCTTCCACAAGGCGGTAACATTGCCCGTTTTTTTTCCATGTTAGCGCTTTGTTCTAGCTTTGCTAAATAAACCAATATGTATGTGTTGCATTGTATTTTGGACAGCCGCCCTCATTTCAAGCTCATATAACTTCACATCCATATAATTTAGGAATTAACTCTTTTTTCCCCCCTGATTTAAAAGAGTTGAAGTTTTCTCACGCTGTATTGCATGTGTATGTAGTCCTAAAACTCAATTTTCTGTGGGTCCTGGAATTTGAGTGACAATGACAAAAATACTCGCACTGGAGTGGACATATTTTTAAACTTGCCTGGCAGTGAATGAGTTAAAAAAAATAATGTGTAAGGAGACATTGTGTACTCACGCTGGGTATGTGTGTGTGCGCGGTGCGATGGTCCGTTGGTTTGCCGACTGCAGTACATCAGGAGGGGTCATCATTACGTAGAATTGACCTAGATAAAAACAAACAAAAAAAGTCATCGTCCGCAATGTCCATTTTCCCTGATTCAAAGTTTTAAAGGACAACCGACGCCTCCAGACAAGTTGTGTCCATAATTTGTAAAATCACTTTAAATGACTTCTACGGAGTTTATTTTACAAAGATTCCACGGCATATAGCTATATTTTACGTTTTAAGACTCGCACTGAATATTCAGGAAGTCTTATTTTCCAGTTGATGACTGACCGAGAAAGTGACACACAATGCATTTTGGGTACTTTGTTTGGTCTGAAAACTTCGTGTTGATGGCGAAATTAGAAGGAAAACACATAAATAACACGATGGTGAATCGTTGTGTGTTGCACCAAGACTACTATTTGATACTAGTTGACACATCAGCCCATTTCCAATGGAGCTTGGGCGCCATCTTGTGCATTTTCTGGGACGCTACATTGGAGTCCTGACGGCTCGAATTGATACGGAAGGACTTCTTTAATTGATTGCAAACATGTATGCTTTCCTTTTCAGAACTATTTGAATCATATTCATAACTGGATGAGTAACAAGAAAGCATCTTCTCGGAATCTGAAGCCATTGTTTTGATTCTCGAGCAAGGCAAGACGTCCTGGCGTGACGTCATGGACAACGGGGCGGGACCTTCTGAAACGGAAACTTTTTGAGGTAATTTTTAAATAGTTTTGGGACCCTTTAACTCAATTGTATTGGTGTTTTGCATTTGACTAAAGATATCAGCCTGCGTGTTTTTGGGTATTTTAGATGCTATAAAACTTTCCTGATGTCAGTTAGGATACAAAAAAATGGCGTCGGTTGTCCTTTAGATGTAACTATGTAAACTCACCTGCTCCCTGTGTGATTGTGGGTTCTGAGGTGGTTTGGACCGACACGGCTGTGGCTGTCCCGTCACTGACAGCAGCAGCGGGGAAGTAAGCGAAACGTGTCTCTCCTCCCACCGTCTCCCCGACGGGACTTCCTCCGTTACTGAAGGGGTTCTGGATTACAGCCTGGGCGATTAAGAAAAAAAAAGGGAAGAATCCTAATTTATTTACTGCATTGGAAGGTACCAATTATCTCATTCGTGGCCAGACGATGTGCAAAAATGTGGCCACTCCAATGCCAGGGCTTTTGTCATTTTCACTGGAATTGCAGGATACACAGAATATTGAGTTTTCGGACTACATAAACATTCAATTCAACGTACCTTAGACCCTCTTCTTTTATCAGAAAAAAATGAGTTAATTCCTAAGTTATATGTGTCTGGAGTTACCTGAGCTTGAAATGGGGGGGCGGCTGTACAAAATACAATACATATGTATTGATTTCTATAGTGCTTTAACAACAGCTGAAGTTGTAACATAGCGCTAACACGGACAAAAGGCAAATGCTGCCCCCTCGTGCAAAGGGAAAACATTGCCAGAGGTCTGACCAGCGCTTTATCGGCACCCCCAGCAAGAAAAACTAAAACCCGAACAAATCCGGGAATGGCGCGCCACGTCATAATTTTAATTCCTGAAAAAAAATCGGAAATGGCAGTGAATGAGTTAAGATATAGTGGGAATTATAGGACTCTCTTGGATGCGACCTCAGTTGTTAGTTAGTAAAACATACAAAAATGCAGTAACTTCACAGTAATGTTTGTTTTTGTCGTCATTCACACACCTGAGGCGCTCCTGCAAATGCTGCAGTCGAGACAACGCTAACGGCCCCGGTGCCGTCAGATGTTGCGTCAATGTGGTCGTCTGTCACCTGAACTACACGATAGGTTACCTACAATGTGGATGTGGGAGGGAGTAGAAACAAATAGACCACATTGAACCCATAAACAAAAGAAAACACAACCCAATTCAACTACCGAACGCTATTGTCTTTACCTGCCCACCACTGCTGTCTGTGCGGAACTGGTATTGAACATTGTGGTCAGTAAACGCAGCCTGCGGGACAGTAGAAATAGTCCCAGCTGAGTGATCCTCGACTTCTCCTGCAAATGGCATTTAACATTGGGCACAGTTGGTGGTTGCTGACAGTGGTTACGAGACTTGTTGTGACTCAATATTACTTCACATATAAGGCGCACACACATAGAAGGCACAGGGTCATCTTTTCAAGAAAATTAAGGCTTTTGGGTGCGCCTTATACACCGGAAAATACGGTATATTGAAGAGACGTGTCGAATGTTTCTTAAATATAGCAAATATTCAGCAATATTGGATGATTTATTCCTATGGACAATTAAATGTGCACAATTTAGATTGTCTATAAGAAATTTTGATTTGTGCATCGCGTAGAGACTGATAGTTCATATGAAAATATACGATTCTGAAAGGTTAGCTTCTGAGATATGCCTACTTAAATATTTTTATCGGTTTAGGGTCAAATAATCATAACAATTACTGTATTATTAGAAAATATTCTCAATAGCTGTAAGGAAAAGTGCAGTAGCTGGAAAATAAAGCTTACCTTCCTGTAAGCGGTCGATGTCGTCGGACTCCTGTTTGTCGTGCCTGGAAAAACCGGAGAGAAATAAAAACAACATAATTACGATTTCATGAAAAGAAACACAGAGGGCTTGAAACTAGCATCACAAGCTACAAAAAAAAAGATGACCAGGGCTCGCTGCGAGTGAGCGGCGCCACCACGTGGTCTAATGAGAAAACTACACGTGGCAGCAAAAATAAAGTACAAAACTGTAATGTAGCAACGACGTAAAATGTCGTAAAACATACAGCTACAACATAAAATGTAGAAAATGAATGCCGTTAATGGCTAATCAAACCTAAAACGCTGTGATCGTTGGCTGCAGTTTCAGCTGCTACGTCTTCTTCAAATGACCTTAATAACTACCAAACTACGCTAATTACGGCCTCATAAAGTACTTATAATTCCACGAGACGTGCACCCGATAGCGTTTTAACACAGCGTTGCCAAAAAAATAGAAACGTAAAAACTATGCTAAAGTTGTCGCTTTGGATATGTAGCGTAACCGTAACATTAGCTAAATACCAAACAAACAAACAAAAAGAAATAAGACGCTCGCTTAGACGTATAAACGTAACCGTGCTTGAAGCATCAAATAGTCGCTAAATCATTCCGATGCAAAGCGATGAAAAGTAAGCATGTCAAAACATCTTAAATTATATAAAGCCGATCGTTGGCACAGAGAGTCTAAAAACTATGGCGGCCTTGCACCGATGGAGCCTCCCGAAGCAAAGCGACAGAAACGAACGACGAGGGCCGAGCTTTACCTCGCCGAGGTGTCCACACTCTGCTCCAGCATATCCATGAAGGCTCGGTCGGGGTGGGAACGAGCGATGGCAACGGCACGGATCCGCCGAGATGGAGGCTGTGATCACGGGGACAAACACAAGGGTCATGTGAGGCAGACAGGCCAGGACACGTGAGACGCCGAGCGGCCACGGGAGCTAAAATGGAGGCTTTCCTCTTCGTCTCTGCTGCTGTTTCTCCGTGTGTGTGCGTGCGTGCGCATGAACATCCGAATGGGGCGCTTGTTTGGGAGTCGACGCGGCGCCGACGTACTTGATGGGCCACTTTTCAACCGTTATTAATATTTTAAAAGCCGATGTTTGCCCGCGTGTGTGTTTTTAATACGATTCACGTTTTTTTCTCTCCTGACGTTAAGCAGCTGATTAGTGCCGCAAAGTTGCCTTATGTGCAATATAAAATAAGGAGTGGACCATTTTAAACATTGAACATTAATATTAATTTTAGTGTGTGTGTGCATCAGAGATGATAAAGGCGTTACCATCCAAGATGTGTTTGCTAAACTTCCTGTTACATTTTTCTTTTATCTCCAGAGTAACGCATGTTGATAACATATACGGTTGTACAAAACGATGCTTGTCGCATATGATCGATTTCAGCTTTTTTTTTTTTTTTTTTTTACAGAATCTCTGCAAGTGAGAAATTACATTTTCACATCACGGTTAACAATACAATACAGTATTTCAAATGAGTTTGTCCATGTGATCACCGTGATCCAATACGGGTTTTCCCTTAGACCACATGACAGAGCATCAGCACTTGGATGACGTCACATTTGAACCCAAAGCATTTCGAAACGATTAAAGAGATTCAAAAGCAAAGCAGGGAGAACAAGAGTCACTTTCTAAGAATGATCAAAAGAATGCACGTAAAAAAAAGCAAATAAGATTTCTAAAAAGACTCGCAATGAAATTAAATGTAATGCTTTAAAGGCTAGAATGAAAGATATTTGGCAATTTATCCCACTCGCATTTACCATAACAGCTCGATGCTACTTTACCTTATTTGCTTTGCAAGCTGGTTTTCACTAACTGACACTTGTCCACATAACCGAGATCGCTACTGTGTTTATATTAAATTAACATTTCTTTAATATATTCGGGCATCCAAACCATAAGTGATTTAGATTGGATTGGATTAACCTTTATTCGTCACGCAGTGGATACATTTACATTTCAAAACAGCAAAATTATGGAAGGAAGTAGAAAAACAAATACAGGAGCTGCTGTGAAGGCAGCCACTCTCACGTCGCCATCTTGAAGTTAAAAAAAAAAACATAAAACTAAATAACAATGTGACACAACCCAAAAGACACACAGTCATTCAATCTTAAGCACTTTCTGCCCTCTCTTTGTTGGAACCATCTACAGAAGTTGAGAGATATATTACCATATAATAAAAAAAAATCAATTCAAAAAAATAGCTGGACAGAGTGACTCATTTGTTCAGACCGCAGACTAAAAAAGAGAGACACGAGGAAGGGAATAAGGCATCCTGAGTGGCTGCCAAACTTTTTAGGGGCGGGTCTTCTCTTCAATCCCGCCCCTTCCCATCTCATTCTTTCCGATGGGCACTCAGGATATATTCGTACAGTTATACACGTAGCAACTGGCTGATGATCTAGAAGGGACCCAGCTGATCTCTCCAAAGTTAATATTTAACGATTCTAAAGGGTATGTTTTTTTTTTCTTATTTACATGTGTGTGTGTGTGTGTGCGCGTGTATGTGTGTGTATTTACAAAGCAGCGCACGTGTGACTTTGAACTCCTTCTATGACTCTCTTTGATAGACACACATGGTATTTTTGTGTACTTTCCAACCCTTTACGCATATACAAAGTCTTTTCCACTAATCAACAGAAGCAAGCTAACAAGATGGCCACACCAAAAAACACTCCACAGGGCGCAAACACGCCTCTCTCCCCCAACCGCATCACCCGTCTCCAGGAGAAAGAAGATCTCAGCAACCTCAACAACCGTCTGGCCGTTTACATCGACAAGGTCCGTTCCCTGGAGATCGAAAACGCCGGCCTGCGTCTGCGCATCACCGAGTCGGAAACGGAGGTCACGCGCGAGCTGACGGGCCTGAAGGCCGCCTACGAGACGGAACTGGCCGATGCCCGTAAGACTTTGGATTCGGTGGCCAAGGAGCGTGCGCGATTGCAGTTGGAAGTGGGCAAACTGCGAGAGGAATACAAGGAGCTGAAAGCGAGGTAGAGCGCGACGTCGTACTCTCGTTTCGATGCATTAAAATAACTGAGATGGCAACAAGGACTATAAACTCATTCACTGACAGTCACTGTCTGGTTTCTGATGAACGCTTAGGACCACTATACTTAGCTAACTATTACCTGTGTAGCTAGCTAGCTTTTAGTCTATTTGAGTTACTTCCGGGTTGAGTGAACGCCGGCGCGTGTGGCTGCCGCTGCTCACCCGCAGAAAAACTTATCCTGTGACTGTAAAGTGACCTTGAGAGTTTTGAAATCAGATGTATTATTATTATTATTAAAAAACATTGCCAGAGGCCACGGCCAGCGCTTTATCGGCACCCAAGCATGAAAAAACAAAACCCAAACAAATTCGGGAATACGGCATTTATTTACTTCCCGAATCAATTCGTGAACGGCAGTGAATGAGTTAATAACTGAAGCTTCTGTAAAATTTGCTGACTTGATTTATTACTGGAGACACACCCCACGTCTTAGCGTCCTCACGACTAATTACCAGCTCGACGTCGTGCCTCCATTTCGACGTCCCCGTCGTCAAAATACATCAATGACTAAATTCTTCCCTCCAACCCTCCTCCTACGATACGTGGCAGCGGTTCGACGCATCCCTTCCTCGTACTCTTCCCATAAATATGGCCCTGATGACTCCAGTGTGTTTGGCAGCGACGAGCCGTTGCCATGGCAGTGTGGCAACCAAACACCAAAAGCTGCGGTTTGTGGCGACATGGAAGAAGAGTGGAAACACCGTCGCTCAAAAAAGTTGCGTGCAAGAGTGGAAACGCAAAACTATCAACCCCCCAACCGCCTCTCGGGCCCCCTCATAGAAAATCCATACTCAAAATAGCACCTTTTACAGCATAGAGGAAATTCCGGCGCAGTTCTGACTTCAAGGAAAACCGACACCGCCGGACAAGTTGTGTCCATAATTTGTAAAATCACTTCAAATAACTTCTACTGAGCGTATTTTACAAAGATTCCAACGCATATATTTTACGTTTTAAGACTCGCGCTGAATCTTCAGGTAGTCTTGTTTTCGAGTTGTTGACGATGCTTGACGTGACGTCACGGAGGGAACGCCCCTGACCGAGAAAGCGACACACAATGCATTTTGGGTATTTTGTTTGGTCTGAAAACTTTGTGTTGATCCGTGTTGATGGCGAAATTAGAAGGAAAACACATAAATAATGTGACAGTGAATCGTTGTGTTGCACCAAGACTACTATTTGATACTAGTTGACACAAATACAGTATGCAGTATGCTGTACATACAGTATACAGTATGACACAAATGCGGTAACACTCGTAAAGAAGGTGTAAGTTGACACAAATTCCCAGCAGACAAATCAGCCCATTTCCAACAAAGCTTGTGCGCCATCTTGTGCATTTTCTGGGCGCTACATTGGAGTCCAGACGACTCAAAATGATACATACGGAAGTACTTCTTTAATCGATTGCAAACATTTATGCTTTCCTCTTCAGAACTATTTGAATCATATTCATAACTGGATGAGTAACACGAAAGCATCTTCTCCGAATCTGAAATCTCTGAAGATATTGTTTTGATTCTGGAGCAAGGCAGTGTGTGACCAATAGTCATGTCATGAACAAGGGGGCGGGACTTTCTGAAAATGCCCAATTCGCAGCTCAATTTTTTGCAGATTTTGGACACTTTAAGTCATTTTTATTGGTGTTTTGCATTTGACTAAAAAATATCCTTTTGGGGTATTTTAGATGCTATAAAACATTTTTCTGATGTCAGTTAGGAAAAAAAAAAATATATATATATATATATATAGTATCGGTTGTCCTTTCAGTCTTGGGTTTCTTTCTCTCATCCATTTTTCCATCCGGCCTAATCCCACCGCGTCTTGATCTGTCGTTTCAGGAACACAAAAAAAGAATCCGATCTATCAGGGGCGCTGCAGCGGCTCAAAGACTTGGAAGCCTTGCTGAATTCCAAGGATGCGTCTTTGAGTACCGCGTTGGGAGAAAAGCGCAGTCTTGAGATGGAAAACAGGGACCTCAAAACGCAGGTTGCCAAGGTAAATCGACCCCCCCGCCCCGATCGAAAACCCACCAACTTTATGACATGACCGAAATTGTGCCGTGATCGTCTTCTAATTAGCTTGACGGCAGCCTAGCGGATGCCAGAAAGCAGCTACAGGATGAGATGCTGAGGAGAGTGGACGGAGAGAATCGTATTCAGACTCTCAAGGAGGAGCTGGAGTTCCAGAAGAACCTCCTTTCTGAGGTCAGGTTTTGGTTTCATGGAAATACAAATCAATAACACGGCACAGACAGGGAAGGTAAAGTGCAATACAAGACGATAGATCTGATTTGATAACAAAGCGCTACACGTAATAGTCAACACAAAGCTAAATAATAAACACAACAGGAACATAAAAACATGGACACTTGTGCAATCGCAACGACTTTCCCCATGTACTATAATAATAATAATAATAATAATAATAATAATAATAATAATAATAATAATAATAATAATAATAATAATAATAATAATACATTTGACTTCTAAGCGCCTTTCAAAACTCTCAAAGTCACTTTACAGTCACAGGATACGTTTTTCTGTGGGTGAGCAGCGGCAGCCACACGCGCAAGCATTCACTCAACCCGGAAGTAACTCAAATAGAATAGTAAGACAAATAGATAGAAAGCCAGCTATCAAGCCAATAGATAGCTAATAGCTAACCAGCTAAAGAGCTAGGCAGCAATTGTACTCTATGAGGTTTGAGTACAAAACAAACATTTTATTACATGAAGTGGTCAGTTGTAGATGAAAGAGGAGAGGATGAAAGCTTCCTTTTCGCCAGTGGATCACAGACGTCATGGTGGAATGTGCACGTCTGCTACAAGCTAAATGTTGAAAGTAGTTTTCAAAGCAAACACGAAGCATTAGCATCCATTGACAAAAAGAGTTTGGCTCAGATCTCTTAACAATCATACGTAAATCCGCTTCAATTCCAAGTTGCAACAAATCCACATACACATTTTCACATACTGCTTCGCCCGTGCAGGAGCTGCGCGAAGTGAAGCGGCGCCACGAATCCCGCATGGTGGAGTTGGACAACGGCCACCAACAAGATTTTGAAAGCAAACTGGCTGATGCTTTGATGGAGATGCGAAGCCAGCATGAACTTCAAGTGAAACTTTATAAGGAGGAGCTGGAGAAGACCTACAACTCCAAGGTAAACCATCACAAAATATTGTGCACCTTCTCCTATCATCTGTTTTCTTTTTCTTTCTAAGCTGGAAGGCGCCCGTCAATCAGCCGACCGCAGCAGCAGCCTGGTGGGCGCTGCGCACGAGGAGCTCCAGCAGACGCGCGTCCGTCTGGAGTCCATGTCGGCTCAGTTGAGCCAGTTGCAGAAGCAGGTGAAGTGAAGCGGTCAATCTTAACTCATTCGCTGCCATTCCTCGAATTTATTCGGTCGATCAAGCGCTGGTCAGACCTCTGGTTATGTTTTTCCCTTCCACAAGCGGGCAGAATTTGCCTTTTTGTTCATGTTAGCGCTTTGTTACAGCTTCAGCTGCTGTTAAAGCGCTAAAAAATGAATATGTTTTGTATTTTGTACAGCCGCCCCCATTTCAAACTCATATAACTCCAGACAGACCCAAAGCGCTGGTCAGACCTCTGGCAATGTATTTCCCTTCCACAAGCGGGCAGAATTTGCCTTTTTCTCCATGTTAGCGCTTTGTTACAGCTTCAGCTGCTGTTAAAGCGCTAAAAAATCAATATGTATTGTATTTTGTACAGCTGCCCCCCTTTCAAACTCATATAACTCGAAACCCAAAGCGCTAGTCAGACCTCTGGCAATGTATTTCCCTTCCACAAGCGGGCAGAATTTGCCTTTTTCTCCATGTTAGCACTTTTTTACAGCTTCAGCTGTTGTTAAAGCGCTATAAAATCAATATGTATTGTATTTTGTACAGCCGCCCCCCTTTCAAACTCACATAACTCGATACCAAAAGCGCTGGTCAGACCTCTGGAAATGTAGTTCCCTTCCACAAGCGGGCAGAATTTGCCTTTTTTCCATGTTAGCGCTTTGTTCCAGCATCAGCTGTCATTAAAGCGCTATCAAATCAATATTGTATTTTGTACAGCCGACCCCATTTCAAACTCATATAACTCCAGACCCATACAATTTTGGAATTAACTTTTTTTTCTGACGAAATAAGATAATCTAAGGTTTCCTCCGCTGAATTGAATGTTTATGTAGTCCTAAAACTCAATATTCTGTGAGTCCTGGAATTTGAGTGACAATGACAAAAACCCTGGCACTGGAGTGGACACATTTTTGCACATCGTCTGGCAGTGAATGAGTTAAACACAGGACGTGTTGGCTATCATGGACACGATCAAAAGCACTGTCCAAAATGCACATTTTTCTTCCACGAAATGATGTTCTTTGATTGTTCACATAGCTCGCAGCCCGTGACGCGAAGGTGAAGGACCTAGAGGATGGTCTGTCCAGAGAAAGGGACACCATGCGTCGCCTCCTGGCAGATAAAGACCGAGAAATGGCTGAAATGAGACAACGTATGCAGCAGCAGCTGGACGAATATCAGGAGTTAATGGATATCAAACTGGCTTTGGACATGGAGATCGGCGCCTACCGCAAGTTACTCGAGGGCGAGGAGGAGAGGTCCGCGTTCAGGTTACAAACTCCCGACTTTTCCCGTAATCGTCGCTTATGTATTGACGTTTTGTCTGCAGGTTGCGTCTTTCTCCGAGCCCGACCCCGACGAGAATGGCGGGAAGTCGCTCCTCCAACGCGTCGGCTCATTACCGTTCCTTCAGCGGCGGCGCTCAGAACTCAGCTATCAAGAAGAGGCGTTACAACGACACGGATAGCGAAGGTTCTGTGGCACGTACCCGCATTACCCAGCAGGCCTCTGCCAGTGGCCGCGTCACCGTGGATGAGGTGGACCAGGATGGCAAATATGTCCGACTCAGCAATAAAGCAGATGAGGTCAGCATTTTTGTCAAACATTGGATTGTATAGGATTAGCCTTTATTAGCGTCGCAGTGGAGAAATTTACATTTCACAGCAGCAAAGTGAGGAAAGGAAAGGAAGAAGTAGAAAAACAAAATATAGGAGCAGCTGTAAAGGCAGCCACTCTTACGGCGCCATCTTGAAGTCAAAACAACAACAAAAAACGAAATAAGAAATAATATGACAACACCAAGACACGGGCAGTCTGCAATCCTAAATACCCTCTTTGTTGTATGAAGTACTTCTCAATGACAAAGGAGACGATCAAAGCGTCCTTTTCACCAGTGGATCAATGACGTCATGGTGAAATGTGCACCTCTGCTACATCAACGTTGAAAGCAAACACGAAGCCGTAGCCCCCATTGACGAATAGAGATTGTCTCACATCTCCTGTAAATCCGCTTCAATTCCAAGCCGCGGCCGTTCCGCATACGCATCCGACGCTTTGCGCTGATGCTCGTTTCTTCTCATCGCATTAACATCTTACTAAATTATTTCTGAATCAGAATTAGAATCATCTTTATTGCCAAGTATGTAGAACACACAAGGAATTTGTCTCCGGTAGAATATGCTGCACTAGTATCATCATAAGAAAAATTGAGGCACTATACAGTTCTATTGGGGTTAATTACGACGTTCAGTTAGCGGACAGCGCTAACGATGGTGGACATCTACTCATCTAATCTGGTTACAGAGTGAATGAAAGGGTTAACGTTCATTTCATGTAAATTTCTCCACCGCCTGGCTAGCTATCTAATAGCAATATAGCTATCTGGCTAGCTATCTAATAGCAATATAGCTATCTGGCTAGCTATCTAATAGCTATATAGCTATCTATCTAGCTAGATTACTGTTGAAAGTCAGAAACGAGACAGCAAAAATGAACACATGTATCTATTTGCTATCTAGCTGCCTGGCTAGCTATCTAATAGCTATACAGCTATCTGGCTAGCTATCTAATAGCTATATAGCTATCTATCTAGCTAGATTACAGTTGAAAGTCAGAAACGAGACAGCAAAAATGAACACATGTATCTATTTGCTATCTAGCTGCCTGGCTAGCTATCTAATAGCTATACAGCTATCTGGCTAGCTATCTAATAGCTATATAGCTATTTATCTAGCTATCTAATTGATATATAGCTATCTAGCTGGCTGTCTATTGGCTAGCTAGCTCGCTTTCTTTCTGTTTGAGTTACTATTTGAGTTAGTTCTGGGTTGAGTGAACACTGGCGCGCGTGGCTGCCTCTGCTCACCTGCAGAAAATGTTATCCTGTGACTGTAAAGTGACCTTGATAGTTTTGAAAGGCGCTTGGAAATGAAATGTATTGTTATTATCTATTCCTAATTGTGGACTTGCATCAACTTTAGGATCAAAATTTAGGGAACTGGCAGGTGAAGCGACAAGTCGGCTCTTCTGCACTGATTGCATTCAAGTTTCCCCCAAAATTCAACTTGAAGGCCGGCCAGAGAGTCACGGTAAGTGATAACCTCTTTGAGGACATAGCTTAAAAAAAATGTAAAAATAAAAAATACTTACGGCTTTTTACGTCATAACAGATTTGGGCGGCTGGTGCTGGGGGAAACCACAATCCTCCCTCTGACCTGGTTTGGAAGACACAATCCAACTGGGGCACCGGAGACCAGTTCCAGACCACCTTGATAAACTCTAACGGAGAAGTGAGGCATTTTTTCAAAGCGACAAAGCTTTCTTTTGACAAATTTCTGCTTAACTCAAGTTTTCTTACAGGAAATGGCAATGAGGAAAGTGACTCGCATTCATTTGGAAGATGATGATGACGACATGGTAACGTTATAGAGAGGCCTGGATCCCAATAACATTGACATTTTATGACGCGCTCATGTTTGAAGTTACATCATGTATTTAAAAAAAATCGCAAATCTACATACCAACGACACTTCATTGTCAATAAAGGTCAAAAAAGCAAATACAGGTAACATCCGAGTTACGACCGAGTTCCGTTCTGACAAACCCGTCGTAAGTCAAACGGTCGTAAATCGAAAAGCATTCAAAATGGCTGACGCGAGGATCACGTGATCATAACAAATGACGACACGCCTATACAACAGGATAGTATACGACGTCAATCTGCTGTTTTTAAGCTCTATTTGCCAGTTCATTTATAAATATTATAACGTTTAGTGTCATTTTAATCATTTTATATTTCGGATTATCGATCTTTATTACTGTGTCGGCGCACACACTTTCTGCTGACCCAAATACGCACGGCTTCCCACACATGCGAGCTGTACAAAAATCGCTCTCTCTGCTAACGGAGTAGCCAGAAGAGGTCACCTGTCTCTTTATTTTTGATTATTCCCCTGGTCCTCTTTTTGGGACCAGCGCTTTGTGTTGTCGCTTTATAAATCATCCTGCATGGACCTCTGTCTCTGTCGCCTTTCTGGCTGTGGCAGCCGTAGAATTAAAGAAAAAAAGCTCTGGCCGTCGTGGTTGTAAGTACGGGTGGTCGTAACTCGCGCCGGTCTTAAATCGGATGTATATCAAAAAACATGATAAATGCTGTTGGGCAGTTTTCAAGAAACAAAAAAAAAAAAAAAGTATGTATCTGTCGAATCATTTGAAAAAGAGTCCACTGGGTTTGTTTACTCCGTAGCAGGTGGCCCACAGCACCTGCGGGGACAGCGAATACAATCTGCGCAGTCGTACTGTTATGTGCGGCACCTGCGGCTCCCCCTCGGATAAATCCAACGGTTGCGGCTCCGTGTCTTCGGCTTCCCGCTCCTTCCGCACCGGTGGGATCTCGGAGGGATTGTTGCCCCATTCTTACGTGTTCAATAGTAGCACACCACGCAAGGTGAGACCAGTACAGTGATACCTCGGTTTACGAACCCCTTGGCTTACGAACTTTTCAGTTTACCAACGTTAAATTTATGAACATTTTACCTTGGCATACAAACAATTTTTCGGGATACACACGGAGCTGTTACAATGAGTGGTGTGTCGTTCGCAAACGAGCCCGTTCTCCTAAAAGAAAATGGCAGCTGGCTTGTTATGGGGACCTGGGAACGGATTATTCTCATTTTAATGGTTTCCTATGAGAAATTATTTTTTGCGATACACACTTTTCGCCTTACACACTCTGTCTGGGAACCAATTAAGTTCGTAAGCCAAGGTATCACTGTATAACAAAACCACGAGCGACATACACACTCACCAAAATAAAAGTAGCGATGATGGAATACGGCTGCTGCTACTAAAAATTTTTTTTATTTTTTTGCAGAGTGGAACTCGAATTGAGAACTGTCCAATAATGTGAGCCCCTTCGTGTTCATCATTTTTCTATATTTGTGGTACTTTTATATCATTTTCTCCTTGTAGTCTACAAAAGTATTTACGCAAATGTACACCAATGCTAAATTGTTTAGCTAACCGACTATAAAATATGAACAATAGGTTCATATACTTTGACACCTTAACATCGCTGTTAAGACTTATTTTTTTTTAATTACATTGACGCATTACTTTTAATAACACAATGACATTTATACCTTGTATCTTTATTGTGACAGTATTGACCTGAATATGTGCTTCCCTTTTTGTGAACTTTTTTATAAATAAATAAAGTTGTTCATCTTTAGTGCTTGTTATTATTGGTGTCATGAGGAAGCTGGATTCAACCGTCGCTGAGGTACAATACACTCTGGTCTTATCACCAGCCAATTGCAGGACACATAAAGGCAAACAATAACACTGAAAGAATAATTTAGTAATAAATTTGATGACGTAACGAATTTGAAGGAAGTTACTGTATATCAGGTTTTCTCTCAGCTCTCAAAAATACTATTATATTGGAATTTGAGCAACTTCCTGGTATTGCCTTTTATTTTGAAACTGCCTGTTTTTGTTCCGCTCCAACCCGGAAGTAGGGCATTTCTTCGGGCTGCTCCCTGTAATGTATTGGATATTTTTCTTTGTAAGTTGTATAATTGCATGCTCATTACCTAATATCTTGCATGCCAAACGGAAAATCTAAGGGGTATTTGGTGAGTGTCACAGATATCCATTTTTCTCTCGTCGTGTTAATTTTGAACTCGTGTTAAGTTCGAGTTGATTCACGAAAGTACGCATCTTGATTATATAAAATCGTCAGCCGCTGTGTCGAAGTCAACAGTTCATCAATATTTGCCCCCTCGGTGATAAGGTAAAAGTACTCGCATGTTGTGCTTGTGCAGACGTATTTGTCTATTATTTTAAAAAAAGGCATACCTGCGAGACATTGTGACCTTACGTACGCATAAAAATTCCACATGTAAACATTTATACTTTTAAACAGTTACAATATATTTCTAGCAATAATCAAGTATGTTCTTTGTTGTAGAGCATTGTGGCTTTTTTGGCCGTGGACAATTTTTATTTGTCTACGGCAAAATAAAGAATTTGAATGTGTGTTCTTACGATGTATAATGCTTATAAAACCATGTTAATTATATTACGTCAAAAAAAAAGGTATCATGTTGAATTTAACTGATTTTCAAAAGAAAATTCCACTTGACTGGAATTTTCTCTTCTCGGAACTTTTGTTTCTTCTGGACTTTTCGCACGGACTTATTTTCTCGGTGGTCGACTCGCTTTGTACGAATAGCGATATTTGTTATAATTAGCATCACTGCTAATATTTAATGACGAAAAAAAGTAACGAAAATATCTAAAAATTATCTATAACGATGTTTGTGTTTCCCGTACAAACTCTTGTATGTCTTACACATCTAAAAATGTTCAAAAATCGGACAGAATACCGCAAAATACGGCCGGTTGACACGTATGAAATAGTTAAAAGTACTATAAGAACCGTGCTGATTCAATTGGTTGAGAAAGTACTCGAACCAATTGAAAAGTCAAATGTCATGTTTGCTTTAAATTAAATACTATTTTAACAAAAACAACATATCATACTCCATTACTCGCCACCACCGACTTTTGTCATTCAACCTAAACGTATTCAAAGAATTTGAATTAGCAATTTCTTTCGAGAAAATGGAGGTTGCTGGTGAACATGTCAACAAACTGCATGATAAATGCCTTACATTTGCTGTTTCCTGTTCTAGGACCATCTGAATGTTGAGTGTGCGAGCTCTCTTTGGGATCGGGTTCCTGGTCACTTCACGGTCCGCAGCAGTCTTTGCTCAAAAGGGGAAATGCCCACTGTCACCGTCGACTAACAACCATCAAAACGACTGTTACAGTAGCAGACCAGCGTCCGCCATGGCCCAGAGCATCAAATACCTCGGGTGCGTTTTACAAAGAGAATTTCAAGCAAATGTCTCCATTCTAATGAAAAAAAATGTCTTGTTCTGTAGACAAGAAGAAGCCCAGCGCATTGATGAGGAGCTCTTCAGTGAATACGGTTTCAGCGTGGATCAGCTGATGGAGCTCGCAGGCCTCAGTTGTGCGACAGCCATTACAAGGGTAAACCCAGAAGTCCTTTTTATTTCCACATTATCGATAAATACATGAATATAAACGTCTCATGTTTTCTGATGAAGGCATATCCACTGAGTTGTCTGGTTAAGCCGAAACCCACAGTGCTGGTTATATGTGGACCGGGTAACAATGGAGGAGATGGCCTGGTTTGCGCAAGACATCTTAAACTCTTTGTAAGTGTCTCGTGTTTGCTTTAGCATATTTTCTGCACTATAAGGCGCATCTAAAGAAAAAAAAAAACCCATGCGGCTCATAATCAGGTGCATCTCATGTATGGAAAACGTTTTAAAATGTCATTCATTGAAGGTGCCCCTTATAATGTGGTGCACCTTATGTATGTAAAAGTTTTTTAAATGTGTCATTCGTTGAAGGTGCGCTTTATCATCCAGAAATTATGTTTTTTTTTTTAGTTTGTCGTCTCCACGATCGAAAAAGAATGTTCCCTTTGTGACCGTTTTTCAGGGTTACGAGCCCTCCATCTTGTACCCGAAGAAGCCGAACAAACCACTCTTCCAGGGTCTCACCACCCAGTGCCAGAAAATGGAGATCCCGTTTCTGACAGAGATGCCCGAGGTTTGTCACAATTTCTTTTGAAAGGGTCCTTGAGCATTTTGAAATGCGCTTAGTAATAAAATGTATTATTATTATTATTATTATTATTATTATATATGGCTGTTTCTTTAGGCCGCGATGATTGACGAAGCCTTCAACTTGGTGATTGATGCCATCTTCGGCTTCAGCTTTAAGGGGGCCGTGCGAGAGCCTTTTGGTTCCATCATCGATGTCCTAAAGAAGACCACAGTCCCCATTGCTAGCATTGACATCCCCTCAGGTTCGTTTGTATTCTTCACCTTCTCCAACTTACGAACGAGATATGTTCCGAGCGATCGTTCGTAAGGTGAATTTGTTTGTAAGTTGCTTGAGTGCTATATTTTGTATGGAATGTATGTTTAAGTCAAACATTGAACGGGTAAGTGTAAAACGCAGATGCTCTAACAGTCGTAAAATAAATACCCACCTACTGTAGTACGACGACATACAGCGATACCTTGGCTTACGAACTTAATTGGTTCCAAGACAGAGTGTATAAGGCTAAAAGTGTGATCCCAAAAATTAATTTCCCATAGGAAACCATTAAGATGAGAATAATCTGTTCCCAGTTCCTCATAAAATAAAATTCTACTTATTTTCTAAGCCTTAAAACTACACAAAATATACCTTATTTTATGTCTAATAAATGTACTCTGGTATTATAATTAAAGAAATAAACTGTACTGTATAATAAAGTCGTTTTATTTACCTTTGTGATGGTCGTTAATGGCTTGATGGAATGGAGTGGCCGGTTTCATCAGCATTAAACACTTGATGAGGAACGTAGCCTTCTTCTTTCACCATCTTGAGGAATGTTCCTTGTCGGTGCTTTCTCTGTGATAATTTTATCTAGTTCCTCATCAATTGTGTTCTGTTTAGCTGGGTTGATAGCTTTTAGCATCAAGTCTACAAATGGCTTGTGCGGGTTGTTTGTAGAGCCTGATTGATGGGATATTTTAACCTTGCAGTCTACACTGTGCCTTTGAACTATCAAAGTTGAAACTATTTCTCTGTCGTCTGCCTGTCTCTTTAATGTTTGAACCACCCCCCATCACTGCTGCGTTCTTGACCAATCACGTGGCTTTAACCGAAGACTGGGGCGGGGAATAGACGACAAAAACAGTCGGCTGCCATTTTGTTGTTAGAAAAATGGGCCCGTTCGCGAACGACACATCACTCATTGAGGCAGCTACGTGTACGAAAAAAGTTTGTATGCCAAGGTGAAGTTCGCATGCTAAGGTAAGATTTTCATAAATTTAACGTTCGTAACCCAAAAAGTTCGTAAGACAAGGGGTTCCTAAACCGAGGTATCACTGTATATCCTTGGGTCTTCAGTAAGCCATTATTGAAGCCAATGACTGAATGACGTGCCAACAGCCATTACTTTTTGTTATGCATCGCATCCTCCTGGAGCGTCAACTGGGAAGAGGGATTTCCTCCCCGCCCACATACGCTACACAGCCAATCGTAAGCGAGCTGGGCCGGGAAAAGGTGCGGTGCGCAATACAAAATCTAACTTCCAGCTGTCCGAACATTTTTCGACATCCCCACAAAAATGTTCGTACCGTTATTCGTAACTTGAATGTTCGTAAGTTAGATTGCGCAGCAACATTCGCCGCATGTGTTTATTAAAGTTTAATTTAATGGCCAGTTGTGATCCTGTTGTCCCCCTTTTGAAGGTTGGGACGTGGAGCAAGGGAGTGTCGACGGATTGCAACCCGACACGCTCATCTCACTGACGGCTCCCAAAAACTCGGCGACCCTTTTCAAAGGACGCCATCACTTCCTCGGAGGTCGTTTCGTGCCGCCCGCCCTGGAGAGGAAATACCAACTCAACCTGCCCCGTTACCCCGAAACGGACTGCGTGTTAAAATTATAAACCGACAAATATACAAAGTGTTTTTCACCCGACATTTCCATTCTTCATCTCTTAAAGGACAACCGACACCTCCAGACAAGTTGCGTCCATAATTTGTAAAATCACTTCAAATCACTTCTACTGAGCGCATTTTACAAAGATTCCACCGCATCTCGCTATATTTTACGTTTTAGCTAGCTAGCTTGATAGATGGCTAACAGATAGCCAGCCAGCTAGATAGCTAATAGATAGCTAATAGCTAGTCAGCCAAGTATCTCGCGAATAAATATCTAATAGATAGCCAGCCAGCTGGATAGATATCTAATAGATAGCTAGCTAGCTAGATAGGTAATCGATACCCAGTTTTAAGACTGGCTGAATATTCAGGAAGTCTTGTTTTCGAGTTGATGACGATCCCCTAAGTGACGTCACAGAGGGAAAGCGCCTGTGACAGAGAAAGTGAAACACAATGCATTTTGGGTACTTTTTTTCGTCTCAAAACACAGTGTTGATGGCGAAATTAGAAGGAAAACTACATAAATAACGCAATGGTGAATCGTTGTGTGTTGCACCATGACTACTATTTGATACTAGTTGACACAAATTCCCAGCAGACAAATCAGCCCATTTCCAACGGAGCTTGGGCGCCATCTTGTGCATTTTCTGGGCATTACATTGGAGTGCAGACGCCTCAAAATGAGACGGAAGGACTTCTTTAATCGATTGCAAACATTTATGCTTTCCTCTTCGGAACTATTTGAATCATATTCATAACTGGATGAGTAACAACAAAGCATCTTCTCCGAATCTGAAGCTATTGTTTTGATTCTAGAGCAAGGCAGTGTGTGACCAATAGTGACGTCACGAACAAGGGGGCGGGACTTTCTGAATCTGCCCAGTTCCGAGCTCATTTTGTGGTAGTTTTGGGACACTTTTAGTCATTTTTATTGGTGTTTTGCATTTGACTAAAAATATCGGCCTTTTTGGGTATTTCAGATGCTATAAAACGTTTTACTGATGTCAGTTAAGTAACAAAAAATGGTGTCGGTTTTCCTTTAATCCTTTTTCCCCCCCATACACTAAAAGTGTCATTGAACATACCAGGAATTCAATTGCGAAAGCCATCCATATTCTTGTTTTATTAAATAACATCACATCACTTTATTTTAAAACAGACATTCCTAGGCAGCAAGTTAGTAAAAAGCTTTTTTTTTTGTAAAATCAAATTCAAACAGTCTCACCACAGGCAGTGTTGCGCATGTCATACAAATAGTCACAATCTCAATATAATACTTTTACCGTGATTTATGCTTTGAAGGATTAATTAATGCATAATGAAATGGAGGTGAGGATGCAGTCTGTTCCCCTCCTCCGAGTTTAGTTTCATGCAGTTAGCGAGAGGGGGGGGGATGCTCAGGAGAGATGAGTTTGGTCCGAAAGTCAAGCCTGGAAATTGACAAAGATGCGGCAGTTATTAGCACTGACAGACAATGTACGAATGTGTCCACTCCAGTGCCAGGGTTTTTGTCATTTTCACTCAAATTCCAGGACCCACAGAAAATTTAGTTCCAGGACTACATAAACATTCAATGCCGCATAAGAAATCTTAGACTCTCTTCTTTCATCAGAAAAAAAGTTAATTCCTAAATTATATGAGTCTGGAGTTATCTGAGTTTGAAATGGGGGCGTCTGTACAAAATACAATACATATTGATTTTATAGCGCTTTAACAACACCTGCAGCTTTAGCAAAGCCCCAAGATATACAAAAGGCAAATGCTGCCCCCTCGTGGAAGGGAAAAACATTGCCAAAGGCCATGGTCAGCGCTTTATCGGCACCCAAGCATGAAACAACAAAACCTGAAAAAATTCAGTAATGGCGGCGAATGAGTTAGATTCCATGAAACAATTCCCCCGGATTTGGATTTGTCTCAACAAACCTTGGTTATTCCCCAACTTGCACATCTGCGCAGTTGTCTTTACTTTCCGAGGCGATTGCTGAATATTCAGCATTCCTGGGAGAGAAAAAAAGGAAAGTAGTTATTAACTCATTCACTTCCAGATGTTGTGCAAAAATGTGTCCACTCCAGTGCCAGGGTTTTTGTCATTTTCTCTCAAATTGCAGGACCCAAAGAATATTGAGTTTTAGGACTACATTAACATTCAATCCAGCGTAAGAAACTCTCTTCTTTCATCAGAAAAAGAGTTAATTCCTAAATGATATGGGTCTGGAGTTATCTGAGCTTGAAATGGGGGCGACTGTAGACAATACAATACATATTGGTTTATATAGCGCTTTAACAACAGCTGAAGCTGGAACAAAGCGATAACATGGACAAAAGGCAAATGCTCCCCGTCGTGGAAGGAAAAAAAAACATGCCAGAGGAGAGGTCTGACCAACGCTTTTTCAGCACCCACGCAACAAAACCCCCGAACAAATTTGGGGATTGCGCTTGATGTCACACTTTTCAATTACTTTTAGGACTACATAAACATTCAACGCAGCGTTAAAAACCTTAGACTCTCTTCTTTCATCAGAAAAATAGTTATATCCTAAATGATATGGGTCTGGAGTTATACGAGCTTGAAATGGGGGCGACTGTAGACAATACAATACATATTGGTTTATATAGCGCTTTAACAACAGCTGAAGCTGGAACAAAGCGCTAAGATGGACAAAAGGGAAATGCTGGACCCTTCGTGGAAGGGAAAAACAAACATTGCCAGAGGTCTGACCAGCGCTTAATCAGCACCCAAGCATTGCCTTGTGATTAGTCAACGATACGTACGCGGCTTCTCTTAACGCTTCCTCCCCGGCGGCCGCTATTTTTCTGTAGCAGTAGATCATCTCGATGAGGAGCCACACCTGTAGGCCGATGATGGACACGTACATCATGACTTCGGATACGATGGAGGCCGTACCTCTGGTTTCTGTGCGCGAGGGGGGTAAGACAAATGAAGAGGTAAGACAGATAACGTCACCCAAACATCAGTTTTTCATGATTTGTAAACTACCTTTGGCGACGACCTTCAGGTGGACCACTTTGCTGATCACGGTGGTGTTCTCGTAGTTGTTGTAGGTCAACACGCGGTTGAAGAAGCAACGGTATGTACCCGCGTCTCGGAAAGTCACGTTGAGAATATAAATGGACGCGTCTTGGATGTCGTTGCTCCTCTTGCTCCCGTTCCAATCCAGACGGTCCATGAAGTGTTCGTTTTCAATCGTGGGGCCCGTTTCGGCGTAGGTGTAGATCTGATGACATGGTGATATTTCAATCACTTTCTTAACCTATACCTGTCAACCTTGGTTGTAGTACGCCGTACTTTATTTGAAATCATAACAAAACGCTAACACGAGCGGAAATGCAGTTTACGAAAGCTAGCTAGTTTACGAAAGCTAGCTAGCTTTTGGATAGCTAATAGATAGCTAAAAGACAGTCAGCTAACTAGCTAATAGCTAGCTAGCTTGATATATAGCTAACAGATAGCCAGCCAGCTTGATAGCTAATAGGTAGCTAATAGCTAGCCAGCCACCTATCTCGCTAATAGATATCTGATAGATAGCTTGCCAGCTGGATGTATAGCTAATAGATAGCCAGTCAGCTGGATCGATAGCTAATAGATAGCCAGCCAGCTAGATAGCTAATAGCTAGCCAGCCAACTGTCTCGCTAATAGATATCTAGTAGATAGCCAGCCAGCTGGATAGATATCTAAGAGATAGCTATCTAGCTAGATAGATAGCTAATAGATACCCAGTTTTAAGACTCGCACTAAATATTCAGGAAGTCTTGTTTTCGAGTTGATGACGATGCCTGATGTGACGTCACGTCTGGAACGCCCCTGACGGAGAAAGTATTTTAGATGCTCTAAAACGTTCTTCTGATGTCAGATAGGAAACAAAAAAATGCATCCGGCGTATTCACCTTGGAGACTCTCCCATTCTTTTTGGTGGCGACCCAATCCTAGAGTTTTTCTCTTCTTACTTGGCGGTTCTCCCATTCTTACTTCTACGTTATAACTACTTAATTCCTCGATTGCAACACAAATGTCGGACTTCAAATACGATAACGGAAATACAAAATCAAAACGAAAACAGACTCGATAACCGCAGAAAAAAATAGCGCATAAAAGTTGTTATACGGAGTACACAATTCAAAATGATGAATAAATGTATACAATACGAGGAAAACGTGTACGTTTACAGGTATGTTAACCACTGTTACCTCACACAAGATGTCAAAAACATCCAAAATTCCGGTCACTGAATCCCAGATGAAATGTCATCACCTGCACAAAGTCCACCTCCCCTTTGGCCTTGAAGTACCATTCAATGGTGGCCGTCGCTTTGACTTCACTTCTCATTTTGCAGGAGATACAACCCAGTTTGAAGCCACGGCCCGCCACCGCCTCTGTATCCGAATCGACCTCAGCACACGCCCCATCGCACCGTCGCACTGTTTGTAACCATTCCACACACACACACACACACCATCACGTCAACGTTCTGCTTGTTTTAAGGCGTGACACTAAAACATAAAACCCAGGAGGTAAACTTACCAAACAATGTGCAGGAGAGGAAAAGAAGCAGAATTTGAATTGCAGTCATGTCACAAACAGGAGCTTTTGTATTGTAGGGGGGGGTCCTCAAAAGTTAGAAAAAGTGCTTTTACACACTGAATAGACTTTTAATTTTGCTCTTTTAGAAGCTATAGGTCAGCAAAGTGCAGCCGGGGATCATAAATAATTCAACTATTAGCTACACATGCATTGTCATGTGCAAAAGAAGCATTTGTATGGCCATAGAATGTGCTTGAACTCCCCCCACGGACTTCTTTAGCTGAAATCAACAGCTTATTTGGGGGGGATTATAACATTTGTTACCGGAAGTTATCGCTTCTAGTTTCACACGCTTAACTATATGAATTAAACACTGGGTTCCTGGTGTTTTTTTAGTTTTCAAATATATACTGTATGTAAAAAAAATGAACGTAATAATTAATGTGAGGACTCATAATTTCCCCTTTCAGATTCGATTATGTCGTCCCAAAGGTTTTTAAAACGGGATCCACAGAGACATTGTTCCACCTGCCATGCATTTAGCTATAATGGCATCGAATAACAGACATGATACGTGAATTAGCTCTTGCAAATAAATTCAATAACAATGCAAGTATGTAATTATATGAAAGCGCAAGTCGGATAATAATATAATTCTTTCCACTACATGCACCGTCTGGAAATTAAGAATCCCCAAATATGTAATTTTAAATCTTCTCGCCTACTGTCGTCAATTTCGAGGCCTCCTAGGCGACAAAATGCGGTCCTCTCCCACCACGACGGCAGCGGCTTGTCGTAAACGTGGAATTTCAGATCTTGAATGACTCCGTGTTAAAGAAAGAACCCCTCGCATCGCAGATAAACCCGCAAAAGCGCAATCAAAAATCATTCGAGGCGCATCCTGTGCTCGGTTGGGTTGTTTTTCCTGCGCCACAGCGGCACTTGGACTGTAGTACTTCTCTGTTCACAGGATGCTGTGGATGCAATGCGGTAAAACGACCTATCCACTTGCCACGGTGTATTCTACCACTCTTTTGTTGTATTTTTTAAATAAATGACAAACATGTCATTTGTTTTGCGAACAATCCATTCAACATGAAAGAAAAAAATACGCAATTTATAGAAAGAAACAGATGCGAGGAATTGATGTCCTGTCTCTTTAAGAAATTTCCATTATGGGCGGGGTTGCCTCAATCGTTGCTTCCTGTCAATTACGACGTTACTACTTTATAGATAATTAATTATTAAAAAAACAGGAATACATTAATTTTAATAACTTTAATGTGCAAGAGAAAATGTCACTATTTTTTAAAATCTCAGGTTTGACTCATGCTAACTCTAAGCAGTTGACAAATATATGCACGCCCTCTTAATGATGTCAAATGAACAGAGAAAATGTTTTGTGATTAAAAAAAGTTTCACAAGAGCAATTAAAACAACTTTCCTATATTTTTTGTCTCTGTTTTAGAGACTTGAAAGAGGTCCAGCATGTTGTCACGAAGCTCTTCAGGAAGTATGGAGTACGTATGGTGTTTCCTCAAACATGGCGGTGCCATCAATGGTGAGCAACAGGATAATAATTGTATGAAATTAATAGTCCGGTTTGTTCTTGAATTAAGACGTTTCCGCCGAGTTGCGTCGTGAAGCCCAAAGCCACAAAACTACAGTATTTAAAAGTGTCCTGTGCTTGTGTTATGTTTGGGAACCATCCTTCCAATTCCAAGAATCTCCTGCCTGAATATTCCTCACAGTTCTGTGGCCTCCATTTTGTACGCTCTATGTTACCATGAATCCCTTTTTCTGATGAAAATGCCTGGAATTCGTCACAGTTTTATCCGTTCAAGTCAAAATTATTTTTATTCAATCTCAGAGAGTCCTACAGTCTTCTGTAGTGGTGCTCATCTTATCTAAATCTACGTTAAGTTTTTTTTTAATATGACTTGAAACAATGGCTCATTAATGCATAAGTGGGTGTCTCATCCAAGTGCAGTTTGGCTTGTGTGCATCGCAAACTATTTCAACAGTGCTGGTACCAATATCCCTTCTGTGCTTGATTTTTTTTAGATCAAGGAAAGGATAAGATTAAAGAGAAGACTTGAGGTGAAGACGTATTTTTTCCCCCCCGTAAGTTGTGTTCATGCAGTTGGCGGTGTGTATCACAGTCCAAAATGGAAGCCTATAAGAAGTGAAAACACAATGTGATTAGATGACGCGATACAATACCCCAAAGCATTTTTTTAACAAATTTTGTGCCCCAAAAATATTATTTAGCTTTTTCCAATACACTATTAAAATTAATAATGATTCAAAGTGTATGCAGTTGATTCGAGGTTATGAGGCATTAATGGTTTGACACTTGATTTTAACAGGTGTTGATTATGTGCTTGTGTGAGATCATTCTAGTTGAAAATTTACAAGAAAATTAATTCACATTTTGATGGCACGAAAACGACAAAATACATGAAGGACAACCGACACCATGTTTTTGTGTCCTAACTGACATCAGAAAAACGTTTTATAGTATCTAAAATACCCAAAACACGCAGGCTGATATTTTTAGTCAAATGCAAAACACCAATAAAAATGACTTCAAGTGTCCCAAAACTGCTTCAAAATGACCTCGGAAATGACCTAAAGTGAGTTCGGAACTGGGCATATTCAGAAAGTCCCACCCCCTTGTTCGTGACGTCACGCCAGGACGTCTTCGCCTTGCTCTAGAATCAAAACAATGGCTTCAGATTCGGAGAAGATGCTTTCTTGTTTCTTATCCAGTTATGAATATGATTCAAATAGTTCTGAAGGGGAAAGCATAAATGTTTGCAATCGATTAAAGAAGTCCTCCCGTATCAATTCGAGCCGTCAGGACTCCAATGGAGTGTCCCAGAAAATGCACAAGATGGCGCCCAAGCACCGTTGGAAATGGGCTGATTTGTCTGCTGGGAATTTGTGTCAACTAGTATCAAATAGTAGTCTTGGTGCAACACACAACGATTCACCATTGTGTTAATTATGTGTTTTCCTTCTAATTCCGCCATCAACACGAAGTTTTCAGACCAAACAAAGTACCCAAAATCCATTGTGTGTCACTTTCTTGGTCAGGGGCGTTCCTTTAGTGACGTCACGTACGGACTCGTCACCAACTCAAAAACAAGACTTCCTAAATATTCAGCGCGAGTCTTAAAACGTAAAATATAACTATATGCCGTGGAATCTTTGTAAAATACGTTCAGTACAAGTAATTTGAAATGATTTTACAAATGATGGACACAACTTATCTGGAGGCGTCGGTTGTCCTTTGAAATGTAGGTGAAAGTCATCGTAAATGTGTCGTTAGAGTTCTTCAACATTTTTAGGACATACCTTGGCTATTCTCCAACCTGCCCCGCTGCACAGTTATCTTTACTTTCAGAAGCTATCGCTAAATATTCCGCGTTCCTGAAAAGATAATGGGGAAAACATCACTTGTCTGGACAACATTAATACAACTCACTGCCATTCACAAATTTATTCGGGAATTGATTTTTTTTTCTTGCTAAGATGCCGATAAAGCGCTGGCCGGACCTCCGGCAATGTTTTTTTTCCCTTCCACAAGTGGGCACGATGTTAGCACTTTGTTCCAGCTTCAGCTGTTGTTAAAGCGATATATAAACCGAGATGTATGTATTGCATTGTATTGAAGACAGTCACCCTCATTTCAAGCTCATATAACTCCAGACCCATATAATTTAGGAATTAACTTTTTTTCTGATGAAAGAAGAGAGCACAAGATTTCTTACATTGCATTGAATTATTATATAGTCATAAAATTATTATATAGTCATAAAACTCAATATTCTGTGGGTTCTGGAATTCAAGGGACAATGAACCAATATGTATGTATTGCATTGTATTGAGGACATTCACCCTCATTTCAAGCTCATATATCTCCAGACCCATATAATTTAGGAAATAACTCAGGAGTGGTCACATTTTTGCACATGTTTGGCAATGAATGAGTTAATGTGATATACGTACGCAGCTTCTCTTAACGCTTCCTCCCCGGCGGCCGCTATTTTCCTGTAGCAGTAGATCATCTCGATGAGGAGCCACACCTGTAGGCCGATGATGGACACGTACATCATGACTTCGGATACGATGGAGGCCGTACCTCTGGTGGCTGTGCGCGAGGAGGTAAAACAGATGACGTGACATGAATCATAAAGAAGAAAAAAATCATAGTGATATGCACACAGGATCATTTTTTGTGATTTCTTTTCCTTGTGTTTAGATCTCAATTGGACTGTTGCGTTCCTACCTTTTTGCACCACTGTGAGGTAGACCACTTTGCTCACGACGGTGGTGAATTCATAGTTTTCATAACTCAAGATCCGGTTAAAGAAGCAACGGTATGTGCCCGTGTCATTTAAAGTGACGTTGAGAATATAAATGGACGCGTCTTGGATGTCGTTGCTCCTCTTGCTACCGTTCCAATCCAGACGGTCCATGAAGTGTTCGTTTTCAATCGTGGGGCCCATCTCGCTGTAGGTGTAGATCTGATGACATGGCGATATTTCAATCACTTTCTTAACCACTGTGGGTTCATGCGAGGACACTTGACATCAAATCGAAATTTTGACATGAAGTAAAACGCACAGTTTCGTCATCCGCACGGCCACATAATTAACTCATTCACTGCCAGACGATGTGCAAAAAATGTGTCCACTCCAGTGCCAGGGTTTTTGTCATTGTCACTTGAATTCCATGACCCACAGAATATTAAGTTTTAGGACTACATAAACAATCAATACAGCGTTAGAAACCTTAGACTCTCTTCTTGTATCCGGAAAAAAAAGTTAATTCCTAAGTTATATGGGTCTGAGTTATACGAGCTTCAAATGAGGGCAGCTGTCCAAAACACAATGCAATACATACATATTGGTTTATATATCGCTTTAACAACAGCTGAAGCTGGAAAAAAGCGCTAATATGGAAAAAAGCTAGCCAGAGGCCATGGCTAGCACTTCATCGGCACCCAAGCGTGAAAAAACAAAACCTGAACAAATTCGGGAATGGCGAATTTTCAATTCCTAATTAATTTGTGAATGGCAGTGAATGAGTTGACTCATTCACTGCTATTCCAAAATGTATTGCCGCTAAAGCGCTGGTCAGACCTCTGGCAATGTTTTTCCCCCTTCCAGGAGGAGGCAGCTTTTGCCTTTTTTCCATGTTAGCGCTTTGTTACAACTTCGGTTGTTGTTAAAGCTCTATATCAAACAATATGCATGTACTGTATTTTTTTCTGTACAGCTGCCCCCATTTCAAGCTCATATAACTCCAGACCCATATAATGTAGCAATTAACAATTTTTTCTGATGAAAGAAGAGTCTAAGGTTTCTTACGCTGTATTGAATATTTATGTTGTCCTCAAACTCAATATTCAGTGGGTCCTGGAATTGTTTTGTTTGCTACTTTGGACCTTTTTGTTTTGAGATTTTGTTCCTTCTGACTTTATTACAATTTGTCAAATACACCCTGCTCCTCCTTGCTACCAATACAATTTAGGAATTACAGTAGCTATTGTTTTCTGATGAAAGAAGAGAGTGCATTGAATATTTATGTAGTCCTAAAACTCAATATTCTATGTGTCCTGGACTTTCAGTCGAAATGACAAAAACCCTGGCACTGGAGTGAACACAATTTTGCACATCATCTGGCAGTGACTGAGTCAAGCATCCAGTATTTTTCCATCTTGTTACCCTATCCACCTGAACACCAATACCGCAAGCCTCGAATACATCTCGACAATAACAAAGGCGTTCTCTTACCTGCACAAAGTCCACCTCCCCTTTGGCCTTGAAGTACCATTCAACAGTAGCACTGGCTTTGACCTCACTCCTTCTCTTACAGGAGAGGCAGCCCAGTTTAAAACCTTGCCCCACCACAGCCTCCGTATCCGACTCGGGCTCTGCGCACGCTCCATTACACTGATGCACTGTTTATATAGTACAAGAAATGACACCAATTTGATTTCTGTCAATTGTTTAAAGCGTGACCAAAAAAAAAATGACGGCGGGGAGGTACTCACCAAATAACGTGCAGGAGAGGAAAAAGAGAAGGACGTGCATAGGAGTCATGTCACAGACTTTGTGTGTCACTTTAGATTGGAATGACGGATCAATATGTTTGGGTTGAATAATTATTGAGATGAGTAATAATGTTGCTATTTTAAAAGAAAGCAACGTCGATAAAGTGCCACCTACAGCCCTTTTTTCTCATTACAGGCCTTTTTTCTCATGTATACAGATGATACGCTATCTTTGGCTCACGTCGACTTTTTCATGCCGATTATATTAATTTAACGCGACAAAATTATTGCTAAAGATGATTTAAGCTATGCTGAAGTTTACACATTTGCTTTTAGGTCAAAAAAGAAGCACGTGTAACGTTGCAATTGCGTGATGACTCACAGTGTCCCCGGCCCGGTATTTCACCTTGAGATTCTATTACCTTTTTTTCCTCCCTGAGGTTATTAAGATCGAAAATCATTACAGTGCCATGGTAATCAATGCAATCACCTCCAGTGTTGTTAAACGATAAATATTAAAATATTAGTATGAACGTTTACACGCCACTGTTTATGCCTTCCATACAAGCAAATGTAAATATTACCGCTTTAAAACATATGCCAGCTGCTTTGCACAAAACAAAATAATATTAAAATATTGATTTAAATCCGATCGCCTACTAACGTTAATTTTAAAGTCTCCTCCGTGGAGGGGGGGGGGGTCCTCTCCAACGATGGAAAACGTGGAATTTCAGCTATCTAATAAGCCCTTGCACCGAAAAAATAATTCCCTGTGGCTCTGTAGGTCATCTTGTAGGCATGCAACCGAATCCATCATCCAGCAGAGAAAACAAAAAAAAGCCCCCAAAAAACGCGTGTCCTTGATGCGATGACAGCAGCAGTCTTCTGCTGCGCCACAGCAGCAACTCTTGCCTCTCAAAATGATGCTGCGGTGGTCGTACTGCGGTAAAACGAGCGATGCACGCCAATGACAGCAGCTGCTTGCGTGCCCTCCACTCATTCGTTTCAATCGCCGAGTTTAATTTCTAACGCCTCCTACTCAATAAATAATGGTCGGTGGAAAACTGCGTAGCGGTTTTTAGATGTACTGGCCCTTTAAGAATTTTAACGCTCAAGCAGGTAACCCAATGGCTACATATCCTGTTATTCTCTTATGTCATATGTCGAGCTGATGTTTTATTTATTTATTTTTTCACCACCACCACAAACAACAACATATCACATGATATAAAATTATCCAAAACGCATTAATACGAGCAAAACTAATATTTTTAAATACGACGGAATATCCCTTTAAAACCCTTCGAGTGGAACTCGGTGACCCAATGGTTGGTTCCATCTTCAATGTCACACATGTGGGGTATTACTTTTATCGTCGCCAATGTTAAAAATAACCACAAATATGATCATATAACACATATTTTAGGTTGTTTCTGATGGAACAAAAGGGAAATATGAATTGTCAGCGTTTTGTTATGACGTTGGAGAATGTGATGCTCTTTATCTAGCCAGTGAACATCAGTGCAACCGCGTCGTAAAAAAAGTACCCGCAGTTAGCCGTTGCTTTCTTCGTCATACTATTTTTTATGCAGCAACTTAAAAAAAATACACTTTACACACCAATGATAAGTCTATGACTGGAAACGCGACATTTTCGTCATAAAAAAAGCGCCGCTGAAAGATTTGGGACAGGTAAGTGAAAACAACTGCGAGCTAGCCTGCGTCATCGCTACATATTAGCATTGATGCTAATTGGGGAATTAGGACGATACGAAGGAACACGTCACGGGACATAATGTAAAACAGCAACTATATATGTGGTTAACATCGATCGATACTCTTTATTAATAACAGACTGTCGACCGTGCTGCGTGCTTTATTTTATTGCTACCAGTTAGCTAAACCTGCCAGTGGCCTTTCAGTGTTTGGATATGCTATTAAACTTCAAGTCCACACACATTTAGCGAATATATTGTTTGTTTAAAAACACTGAAGCCTCACTTTTTATGCATAATTTATTCACTAGTGACAATTGAAAGGCTCTGGACGTAATAGTTGGTCTTGACAAGGTCGTCTGTTTATTTATTTTTGTTGTATTTTTACTTTATTGAACGATTAATCGTGAACAATACAAAATACTTGAAATATCCAAATGTACTCACGGAATTTAAGGTTAAAATGGCTGACGGTTTTTTTTATATCAAAATACAGTATACAGGATAATCTCCTTCAAATGGCCTTTCGGTTCAAACCAGCTATAAATGACATTTTAACATAGGAACTCCCCAAATATATGTACATTTAAAGTGATTACAAACTTTGATCACCATTGAGTATCGACAACACATCAGATTCACATATTTGACCTAATGAATGCCCCTGTCAATAGGATCACGTTACCATGGACCCGAGTTCCAGCGCCTCGACACTTCCGGCAGTTTTGACTGTGCAAGTGTGTTTCCCATCTGTACGCGCTGCTGTCCTGGACAACCTGAATCACCAGCGAGAGGAAGGCCGGCTGTGTGACCTGTCGATCCACGTGCAAGGGAAAGTGTTCAAGGCCCACCGCTGTGTGCTTGCTGCATCCTCGCCTTACTTTCACGACCAGGTTGGACTCAAAATCTCCATTTGTGCATCAATAGTGTGTTTTAGAACTGTGTTTTATTGGTTTATTGTTGGTCTTTTGTTCGTCCCTAAGGTGTTACTGAAGAATGTGACAACAGTTTCCCTCCCATCAGTCATGGACCCGGTGGCGTTTGAGAGCGTGTTAAGTTCGGCGTACACAGGCCAGCTGAACATCGTTCACGATGACATCGTCAACTACGTCACCGTGGCCAGTTTCCTCCAGATGTGGCACATCGTGGACAAGTGCACCGAGATCCTAAAAAGACCCCGACCCTCGGTAGAAATCGCCCCGCCGGACGCTTCGGCGGTTTACGCCGGCAGCGCATCCAGACAGCAGTCACCGAGCAGCACCGACTGTTTGTATCTCGAGAGAGACGGGAGAAGGAAAGAGGGTAATAAACCCGACGCCTTGCCTCCTTTAGCGACTTGGAGGCGCCCGCAGCAGCTTTCAAGATGGGGGAGCTCGCGGCACTCCACGGGGGGGCACCACTCGGCCGACTCCCAACTGGATGCCCTCCCATACGCCGACGGCGATTACACCTGCTGCGAAGAGACTTGCCATAGCAAAAATGGCCATTTCGGCCACGCTAGCCCAAGTGCGGAGATTTTGAAACAGAAGCTCAGGTGTCAACCTCGAGCAGTTCCGCAGAGCGTTGACAGGCAGAACGAAAGGAACACAGGTGGCGAGAGCGCCGCTACACCAACCAGGAAGAAAAATGAGAAACGAGAGCTGGAGGCGGATGAAGGGATTGGAGAAGAGGCCATGGAGAAGAAAGATGGATTTGGGCAAACGGGTCATTGTGGTAAGACGAAATATCCCAACGATTTATGATAGTGGCGTAAAATGCATGATTAAGTTTGGAATTTTATATCATTTTTTTCGTCTCACAAAATGCAGCTTGACCTGCCAATCAGACAAAAGAAAAGAGGATTAAAAAACATTCACTCATTTGAACTCATTCCCTGCCAGATGATATGCAAAAATGTGTCCACTCCAGTGCCAGGGTTTTTGTCATTGTCACTTGAATTCCAGAACCCATAGAATATTGAGTTTTAGGACTACATAAACATTCAATGCACGGTAAGAAATTTTAGAGTTAATTCCTAAGTTATGAGTGTGGAGTTAACTGAGCTTGAAATATGGGCGGCTGTACAAAATCCAATACATACAAATTGATTTATATAGCGCTTTAACAACAGCCGAAGTTGGAACAAAGCTCTAACATGGACAAAAGGCAAATGCTCCCCCTTGCGGAAGGAGAAAAACATTGCCAGAGAGGTATGACCAGCGCTTTATCAGCACCCGCGCGCAAAAATACCAAAACCCGAACAAATTTGGGAATCACGCTCCACGTCCCACTTTTCAATTCCCGAATAAATTCGGGATTGGAATTTGCTCTGGTATCACCTCATCAGCATAACTAAGCCTATGTTGCCTAAGAAGTCTGTTGTACGAACGATCCAAATTAAACCTCACCCCACCATGGCGATTTAGTGAAGATTTTGCTGTTTTATGAAAATAGCTTCTTTTACTCCCCTTTCAAACCATCTATTTTCTTTCGCTAAGATTTTAACCTCATTGTCGTCAAATGAGATAAAATATATAAGGCACACCACATTATAAGGTGCTATCGCAGCGGCTGGGATTACGCATGAATACTTCTACGGGGGGAGTTATGAGACCAGTTGTGCATCAATATAACTTCACATATAAGGTCATATTTTGAAGAAAATCAAGGTTTTTCGGTGCGCCTTATACACCAGAAAATACAGTCGTTCTCCATCTACAGCATGATCCTAGAAAGAACTTGTAACCGTGGTTTTTCATTTCTCTAGGAGACTTACAGCCCGTGTTAGTCGAGACCGAAGAATCAAGACAAGCGGCGCCGAAGGTGAATTTGGTGGCGGTCGGAGATAAATCGCAGATATTGTCCAGCGCGCCCCCTTGCCACAAAACCGAAAGCCCTCTGGAAGAACCCTGCGCCGTTTTAGCCCGAGTGCAATGGCCACCAGCTCCCTGGTCCCAACAAGAGTCCAAACCCCAGGACGGGGAAGCGCTCGCCAAACCCGAGGAGGGCTTGCAATGCCTCGCAGAGGGCAAATTTCCCTCGGAGACGTATGACGAGATTGAAGATGGGACGGGTCAAGTGTCCCAAAGACCCCTGTTGCCCGCGTCGCCCGATTTCACCATGGCAGCCTCGGACGGCAGCTGGTCCTCCGCGGGTAACTCGTCCTTAACCCTCTCCTCCGGTCGCCATTTGCCTCCCTCTTCCGCCAGCCTGCCCCCGCCGCCGCCGCCGTCCCCACCGACGCCGTCTTCGTCCTCGGTGGCCATGGCCGGCGCCCCCTACTCGGGCAAAGTCCACTTCTGTCACTGCGGCAAAGCCTTCACGCTGAAAAGCATGCGCGACCGTCACGTCAAGATGCAGCATCTCAACCTGCGGCCTTTCGGATGCCCCGTTTGCAACAAGTCCTTCAAGATGAAACATCATCTCACCAAGCACCTGAAGACCCACGGGGGGCTTCGACCTTACGAGTGCGGCGTTTGCGGGAAGAAGGTCATCTGGAGAGACAGCTTCCTCAGGCACCAAGCCAGATGCCAACGAATCGCTTCCTCCGATAACAACGCCGGCTCGTCCCGGGCCGACGTGGATGACGGTTACGCTTACTCGTTTGACGCCGGCGACGCCTTCCTCTCCATGGGAGGAGGACAAGTGAAAGTGGAGGAAGTAGATTTTGACGGGGACATGGAGGACGGGATGGGCGGTTTGCTGGGAAGCGTGTCCGGTATTGTGGAAGAACTCCGAACTCAACATTTGGACAACGCGGGTGCTCACGCGTACAAGGAGGAAGCGGGAGAGAGTTTTGATGAAACAAAGTAGCTTTGCACACACAATACTTGCCTTGCGCTTCCATTGGGACATAAAAAAATTGAGAATGGAATACAAACAAATATTTATTGTGTACTGTTTTGCACAAAGTGTTCAGTGAATGTTTTTTTTTTTGCGATTGCTAACCCTTATTTATTAGACTGAAAAAGTCATTCTTTTTTTTTTATTCTGTATATTTCCCCGATGAACACGGATCAATTTAAATACACTACCAATGGCAAACAGCCTTTTTTAGGTGATATTTTGGACTGTCATTAAATTGTGATTAATGTCTTAAAGAATTCTCATAATTTTGACAGTATCCTCCTCTATCCAGTATCGAATAATTACATTATAATTAGACTGAGTTTTAACATTAAAATTGTCGGTAATTGTAAAGTAACCAAGTCAAGATGTGCGAGCATCGCACCTGTTCGTGCCTCAAATCAACGAACCATTGACACTCGATCTCATCCAGACGCACAGCTTCCACCCATGTTCCAACCGAGTTACCGACAGCGACGAAGTTCATAGTCATAAAAACCACAAAATAAGCTAGATATGCATAAGTTAAAAAAATAACTCATATTAAATGTGCTGCAAACTTTACGAACGGAACCGAAGCGCCGCCGTCTAATGCCGAATCGTCTGAACACGTCAAACTGAAAAAAAAAGCAAATTAAGGTAAGCGACACATTTATTATCAAAGGTGGTTTTACACTTTTACTTAAAACAAACGAGAAAATATGAATTTTGTTGCTAAATGCATTGTTGAAGCGTCGTCTAATCGTAAATATGCAATATGATATCGCTAGCTACTTCGCACGAGATGCTATGGTTTGCTAGCGTGCAACAAGCTTTGCTTGAAATGGCAAACTTTTTGCTGTTCTGTTGTTGAAAGTAACACTATTTCTTTTTTTTGTCGGTAATTTTGTCATCTTACGCCAGCGAACCCCATGAATTCCTGCAGCGAAGTGTAGATGCAAACTTGCTGACCAGTACAGGTTAGTTATGACACACCAATTGGACATTTGGACTTGTTGCAATGCTAAAGTACCTGCAGTCAAAGTATGAATGTGTTGGTTAAAGAAAGTGCGTGGAAAAGTGTTGAACTATTTAAAATATAAGCATATGAAATAATAATTTCTTTAACGATTGTTTTTTTCAAGGCACAAGATTAAATGTGTACACCGATGAGAAACATACTAATGAAATATACTGCAACAATATTATTTTCCAAAACAAGAGTAACGATTGACTAAATGAATTGAATATAATGTGAACTTTTTTTTTTAATTTAGTGGACATTTCTCTTTTTGTGGTGTGTGTGCGTTTGCCATCTGAGACTTTATAATGTACAGTAGTTGAAGCCATTATTCATTCATAGCACAAGATAAACAATCTACGATGAGTGTTATTTGTTTCCATATTATTTCCATATGCAACAATTTGTATTCAAATATCAATGAAGTAAAGGGTTGCAAAGCCGAAACGACGATGCTTTTCGTTAGCCTGTCTATGGAGTTTCCCATGATATGTTAGCATGAAGCTAGCAGACCTTGACGCAAAGTTTTAATTTTATGAACGCAGTTGAGTTAATTTCCATTTTACAGCATTTGTTTCACATGTAATTCTGAAAACAACGTAAAAGAAGTCACACATATGTTGGATTAGAGAACTTTTAATAGAATGATGCAATTTAAGGAAAATAACAGAGTCAACTAAAGTGGCGTTTGTTTCAATTAGGCTGTAAATTCAAACATTTATAATATAGATATTTATAATATTATAATTTAACATATGATAAAATCAACAAGTGTTAATTTCTAATAACACCAAAACACCCCTTGGCATTGACTCATTAAAATGAGCACAAAGAACATCTGGAAGTGAGAAAAATATTCAAAAGTAAGACTAAATCAATAAACAACACATACTTTGTATTACCATAAACATTTTTTGTCATCCCCGTCAGACCTTTGAATCACTTGCAAGCCGACCATCGGATCAACACAACTTTTTTTTTCTTTCTGCAAACCACACAAAACATCTTTAAATATAATAAGTAGCATGCAGACCACCAACTTAATTTGTGGGGCTTTGATTAGCGGGCAATAGTGCAACAAAAAAGGGCATGTTGACCATATGGATTCGTTTGTGACTATCCCGTAGATGCTTAATTAATTGTTGAGGTATAGCATTTATAATTTTGCCTTAAAGAATATTTTGACAAGCACAGTTTTTTTATTTTTTAATAGAATGCTACGGGCACAAAAAAAGTTCACTTGTACAGGAAAAAAAAGACAACACAAGACAGAGATCGAAAAACATGTACAAACATTAGCATGATATCCAACAGGGAGATTTTATGTATTTATTTTACACTGAGATATTTATATGATATTCAAAGCTTAACCAGACTTGAAACGCTAAATAAACAGTCATACAAGAGTGGATACAGAAATTCAGTGTTAGGGTGTTAACACACAATAGTTGGAAGTTTTCCCCCCCCTTCCCGTCACGCCGCCCCATCTGCTTTGACGTCCTTGCTTTGGGTCTTGGATAAGAGCTCAGAAGATGGTGCTCCAGCGTTTGGGTGGTGGGCGGGACTTGGTGTCGCCCTGAAGATGAGAAAGACGAAAAACTGACTTTCTATCGGCAACAATTTCGTTGTGAAGGACACCCATGAGATGTTATTTTTTTTTTTTTTTGTTTAATTAAAGACCCTGTAAAGCCGTTTCAGAGATTATCCTTGTGAAGGTAATTGTTAGCAAGCGTAAGAAAGATGCTATCTTTTTTTCAATGGGGCTTTGTTTGATGGATTTAGTGGATATGCCAGAATCAGAAAGAATCCGAATCAAAAAGCCTTTAATAGTCCCAAAATGGTGATGTTTTCTTCTCTGTTTTGTGCGGTATCTTTTTTTCTCTTCTACTTGACAGAGACTTTAAATTTTCAGTGTCGGTGACCCATGAAATTTAGATGCGATTGTCAAAAAAGAAGTGGTAGCCGTTATGCATTAAATTGATCAGTGTGAAAAAAATTAAAATAAACAAATAAAAATGAGTTGATGATGACTGGCCAGTCAAAATGAGGGTTCACATTGAGCGATCTGCTACTCACTGATTTCAGATGAGAGCGTCACTGGTGTCAACACAAGATTGAAAAGCTTTCATGAGATGGGCTCACGTTTAAAGATACACTTTGAATGCAAAAGGGTGCTGTCAGGGGGTCCGGGGTGGGATGTTGCTCACCAGGGTGAAAAGTTTAGACAGTGTGCTTTGTTCCCTGCGTCGCCTGACTGGTGACTTTGTGCTTTCGGCACGTGGTGACGAAGCCTAGAAAACCATGAAAGATAGAAACGTTGACGTGATTGATCAATATCATTGGACAACAATAATATTAAAAAAGTTCAAATGATTCCCGCATCTCAAATGTTCCTAAAAGTGAGAAGCAAAGTGGCGTATAATGGCAACCTACAAGGAGAAAGAGACTGAATGACAAGTGGAGGGTGTCTTTTGTGTGGCATGACCAAAGCGAAGAAGGGGCGGGGGGGCCGCCAGTGTCACATCACAAGTACAAGATGGCATCTGGCACGTGAGAATATACAAATAGGATGCAGATGGAAGAGACTGTGTGAGAGAGGGAGAGAGAGACTGTGAGAGAGGAGAAAGACTGTGAGAGAGGGAGAAAGATTGTGAGAGAGAGACTGAGAGAGAGAGAGAGAGAGAGAGAGAGAGAGAGAGAGAGAGAGAGAGAGAGAGAGAGAGAGAGAGAGAGAGAGAGACTGTAAGGGAGTGACTGAGAGAGATGGACTGTGAGAGAGAACGACTGAGAGAGAAAGACTGTGAGAGAGTGACAGAGAGATGGACTGTGAGAGACTGTCAGAGAGAGACTGAGAGAGAGTCTGTGAGAGAGTGAGACTGGGACTGAGAGAGAGACTGATTGAGAGAGAGAAAGACTGAGAGGAATTGAGACTGAAAGAAGCTTTGAGGGAGACTGTGAGAGAGAGACTGTATGAGAGAGACTCTGAGAGAGACTGAGAGAGATGGACCGTGAGAGACTGTGAGAGAAAGACAGAGAGAGAGACTGTGAGATAGAGACTGTGAGAGAGCGACTGTGAGAGAGAAACTGTGAGAAAGCTGCGAGAGAGAGTGAGACTAAGAGAGAGACTGTTTGAGAGAGAGAAAGACTGTGAGAGGAATTGAGACTGAAAGAGGCTTTGAGGGAGACTGTGAGAGAGAGACTGTATGAGAGAGACTCTGAGAGAGATGGACCGTGAGAGACTTCAACTCATTTTTATACTGCAATATTTTAATTCTCAAGTACAAATAAAGTAATTAATAAAGTAATTCATTAATGAATGGAGTCTTTGAGAGGAAAGCAGTTACGTGGCTCAAAAAACACTTTGATGTTAGCAACGTTGTGCAAACCAAACATGCATTAAAAAAACAACAACTCATACGCATGCATGCCCAAAAGAAAAAGTTAGACGATCCCCCTACTTACGAACATTTGAGTTACGAACAATGGTACATATGAACTTTTTTGTAATACATGTAGTTTTCTCTCTAGTTGTACGTGTACATATCTTTATTGGGCATATATTGTATTCAATGTTTATTTGTCGGTACAAACCAATACAGGTTACTTATATAAACCCTAAACATACATCGATTAGCCTTGAACATACATTCCATACCAAATATAGCACTGAAGCAACTTATGAACAAATTCACCTTACGAACCACCGTCCGGAACGTATCTCGTTCGTAAATTGGGGAGCGTCTGTATTAATAAATAAAATGACTATGATGACATACCAAGCCAAAGATTTCCCTCCACTGCAAAAAGAAAAGAATATCAAGAGGCGATGGCACTCCTACTATAACTGTAATCAGGCTCTTGTACACTCGGATTAGTTTAAAAACAAAGCATGATGGAGTTCCTTTCACCCCATTTAATGTTTTGAAGAGACAAAGCTAACCAAAACTAATGCTCGAAATCAGTGTTGACTAAGTAAATACAACAAATACTTGACTTACCTTGGATTTTGGACGAGGTGAGGAAAGCTGAGGACAGCGGGGAAAAAAAATCAGGTTAGAACGATTGGACACGGTTTCAATTGCACTCTGTGTGTATAATGTACAGTATATATTGCGGGTGTGTTTGTATGACTAGTCTTGTGAGGACCACTAACATTTTATACCACAGGTGTCAAAACCAAGGCCCGCGGGCCAAATCCGGCCCGCCAAATCATTTTTTCGGCCCGCGAAAGCAAATCAAACTTGTTAAATTCCATGATGATTGCTAAAATCTGAGCCAAAATTTCATATTTTTGGATGTCAACCACAATAAAAGTCATTATTCTTGACTTCAGATTTGAAAACGAGTTATTCATTAATTTGCTGTGTGCTCTATATGTAATATTTGAAGGGATTTAAACATTCTAATGGGTTCCCCAAATTCATAACGGCCCTCGAGAGGAAACCATAACTACAATGTGGCCCGCGGCAAAAAATGACTTTGACACCCCTGTTTTATACCATACGTAGTGAGGACATTTTTGACAAGTGAGGACCTTTTGTCCGGTCCTCACAAGTTTTTCATTCTAGAGGGTCTATATGTGCATCTGTTAAAGTTTCAGAGAGGTCCTCACAAATTCACCCAAAATAATGTTTTGGTGTGTATTTTCATTTCACTTGGATACACACACGTTTACCTCACTGTGTGTGTTTATGTGTGTGTGTGCGTGGTTAACTAAAGGAAAAGGTTCATACCACAAAAAGTAAAACGATATTTTAACCAAATTTACCACAGAGGTGAGGACTTTGAATGTACTCAATCAGAAACCTCACTCCTGCTGTTATTTCAGTTTCAAGTCTACTTTTTATGTCTTTGTTTTTAAATAAGTTGAAGCGGGAAATGGGGTGACATTTAGTGTTCAAATGTAACAATAGTTCTTCTCTAAACTTATCAGCAATGGTGGTCCTCACTCCTTATCTTGAGTTATCCGGACCTCACAAACCGTTAAAACAGGAATGTGTGTGTGTTTTAGCCCTCACCCCCCCCCAAAAAAAAATAAGAAAGAAAAGAAACATACAATGTTACGGAAAAACTGGACAACAGCATTTTCATTGGTCCTACGGCGGGCAGAGGACTGCTGGGGTGATGCGGCCAGGTGACCCCGGAATGACCCCTATGGTGATAACAATTAGATTGTGATTGTAAGCAATCATATTTATTCCATATATAAATTCCATATATAAACATGATAGGCAAAAATTACATTTGGCAAGATGTTAAAATGTATATTTGTTGAATTTAATTGGATTGGATTTACTTTTATTAGTCTAGCAGTGGAGAAATTTACATTTCACAGCAGGAAAGTGAGGAAAGGAATAGAAGAAGTAGAAAATGATATAAATGAACTATCATGCATAAAGTGTATCAAAATTTGGGCTGCTTTTTGGTGTGTGTGTCTTTGTGAAACTTGCATCTTTTTTTGTTAATCATCATTCGCTAGCTATTAGCTATCTATTCGCTAGCTAACGAGCTTGCTCTCAATTTGAATTACTTCTGGGTTGAGTGAACGCTGGCGCGTGTGGCTGCCGCTGCTCACCCGCAGAAAAACCGATCCTGTGACTGGAAAATGACCTTGAGAGTTTTGAAAGGCGCTTAGAAATGAAATGCATTATTATTATTATTATTATGCATTTTTAAAAATAAAAATACAAAATGGAGATTGTGGCTGCTAAAAGCATAACGTGGTTAAAAAAATTCAGCACTTGTTTTGCCCATTATTATTATTATTATTATTATTATTATTATTATTATTATTATTATTGGATTGAATTGGATTTGCCTTTATTAGTCTCGCCATGGAGAAATTTACATTTTATTATTATTATTATTATTATTATTATTATTATTATTATTATTATTACGCATTTTTAAAAATAAAAATACAAAATGGAGATTGTGGCTGCGAAAAGCATAACATGGTTAAAAAAATTCAGCAGTTGTTTTGCCCATTATTATTATTATTATTATTATTATTATTATTATTATTGGATTGAATTGGATTTGCCTTTATTAGTCTCGCCATGGAGAAATTTACATTTTATTATTATTATTATTATTATTATTATTACGCATTTTTAAAAATAAAAATACAAAATGGAGATTGTGGCTGCGAAAAGCATAACATGGTTAAAAAAATTCAGCAGTTGTTTTGCCCATTATTATTATTATTATTATTATTATTATTATTATTATTATTATTAGATTGAATTGGATTTGCCTTTATTAGTCTCGCCATGGAGAAATTTACATTTTATTATTATTATTATTATTATTATTATTATTATTATTACGCATTTTTAAAAATAAAAATACAAAATGGAGATTGTGGCTGCGAAAAGCATAACATGGTTAAAAAAATTCAGCAGTTGTTTTGCCCATTATTATTATTATTATTATTGGATTGAATTGGATTTGCCTATATTAGTGTCGCCATGGAGAAATTTACATTTTATTATTATTATTATTATTATTATTATTATTATTATTATTATTATTATTGGGGATGATCACCCCATGAAATGCATTTCTGCCCACCTTGCTCCTTTTCTTTTTGTCCCCTCCAAAAATCTTGCTGAAAGAATCCATGAGTCCCTGGTTGTTGTTCTTGTTCTTGCCAAGCCCTGAGGTGCTCGCCGTAGCCATGCGACTTGCGCTTGCCCGGGATGGAGTTCTTCTTCTTCTTCTTCTTCTTCTTCTTCTTCTTCTTCTACTAAGCTCAAACGACGACGATGGTGGCTACTGCTTGTTTGTTTGCTTCCCCCTTCTGATGTTCTTGAAGGTGTCGCCCATGTAGGCCTGTTGCATCATGGGACAGTGGACATTGAGGTAGGGGGGGGCGGTGGACAATAGGGGTCCATCTATGGCGCGCTTCCAAGCATTCTTTGGAGCAACAGAGGCTGTGTCAGTCGCCGCCGCCCTTCGTAACCGATCGGGCCATTGTTGTCATCCACCCCCCCCCCCACCCACCCCGCCTCCTCCATCGGCCTTTCGGGGTCAACAATGCACACCGAATGGCCCTCGGTGGTCAAAATGGTCAAACTGAATCTTTTTTGGAATGATATAATAATAGTACATTTGATTTCTAAGCGCCTTTCAAAACTCTCAAGGTCACTTTACAGTCAAGGGATATTTTTTTTTGTGGGTAAGCAGCGGCAGCCACACGCACCAGCTTTCACTCAACCCGGAATACCTCAAATAAATCGAAAGCTCGCTGGATAGCTAATAGATAACTCGTGAGATATTTAATAGATAGCTGGATAGATAGCTAATAGATAGTCCGCCAAATAGCTAGGTAATAGCCAGCTATGTAGCAAGCTAGGTAGCCAACCAACCAGATAGCCAGGCTCTCTGGCTGGCTATCTATTAGCTATCTGTTAGCTCTCTGGTTAGCTAGATGTCTGTTAGCTAGCTATTAGCTAGCTGGCTAGCTTTCTATTTGACTTATTCCGGGTTGAGTGACCTTCAGAGTTTTGAAATGCGCTTCGAAATGAAATGTATTATTATTCAATGCAGCGTAAGAAACCTTAGACTCTCTTCTTTCATCAGGAAAAAAGTTAATTCCTAAATGATATGGGTCTGAAGTTATCTGACCTTGAAATAGGGGCAGATGTATTAAATAAAATACACGTATTGATTAATGTAGCGCTTTAACAACAGCAGAAACTGGTACAAAGTGCTAACATGGAAAAAAAGACAAATGCTGCCCCTTGTGGAAAGGAAAAAACATTTACAGAAATCTGGCCGGCGCTTTATCGTCACCCAAAAAAATTCGGAAATGGCGCTCTACATCATATTTTCAATTCCTGAATAAATTAGTGAATGGTAGTGAATTAGTTAACTATTGTCACAATAATATTAATAATAATAATAATAATCCATTTCATTTCTCAGCGCCTTTCAAAACTCTTAAGGTCACTTTACAGTCACAGGATCAGTTTTCCCGTGGGCCACACGCGCCAGCGTTCACTCAACCTGGAAGTAACTCAAACAGATGGAAAGCGAGCTAGCTAGCTAATAGATAGTCGGCTATCTATCCAGCCAGCGAGCTACATAGCCATATAGATAGCAAATAGCTAGCTAGCTATTGATTGATATAGACTATAGTTCCACCCTAAACTGCAAGAACTGATTTTTTTTTTTTTTTTTGCAGTACTTATCGTAATTAACTCACATTCATAAATAAACCTTCCCGCCAGTCAGCTTTCAAATAAATTGCTGCCGAATTCCAGTGCAAATGGGGTCAGCCATGTTTGGTCACTCCTGTCCCCAGAGGACACAGTCTTCCTTGTCTCTGTCCCACCGCCCCTGACAGAGGCAGGCTACAGGAATGCCCAGAGTGGGTTGACCACATACAGAACACAACACAGAGACTCGGGAAGGTGGAGTGGGAGGAGCTTCCGTGGGGGTCAGGGTGGCGAGAAACAATGGTAGCAATGCAAGAGAGCTGTGGGACACACACACACACACACACACACACACGGCACATATCTTAGAATCTCCGGCAGGAATGTGGATCTCTACCGAGACTCCCCACGCGGGCAGGCAGCCGAAATATCTGATATTGGCGAGGGGAAAAGAATTTCTTCTTGTTCCTACAGGATGAGAATTCCTGGGTTGCTTTTTCTTTTTTTAATAATTAGGAATATTAGGACAGATTAAATAGACAAGCTTTCTCATAGCATCTTTTTGGCTGTGCTACTGCATCAACTCATGTCAACAGACCAAAGACTCAGATGCATATATTCTTTATCCTCCCCGAATGACTAAAAAAGGAAACTGTGTTCCTGGTGGCCAGGTTACACACACACCAAAAGGAGCTGAAATATTATGAGTTCAGTGCCAGAATGCATGAATGTCATTTCATTTCAGTGCATCGTTTCGTGGCATCTTTTATGTACCGACTTAATTGGTTCCCAGAAAGTGTGTGTAAGGCGAAAAGTGTGTCTTCCAAACATTTATTTCCCATAAGAAACTATTAAAAAATAGAATAATCCATTCCCAGGTCCCCATAAAACATAATTTTCTACTAAATATTCCTTAAAACTACACAAAATATACCTTATTTTATGTATCATAAATGTACTAAGTTTGTGATTTTTTTTTTTTTTTTTTTTTTACTGCAAAAATTCAAAAGTCAAATAGTTTTATTTTGTATGTACTTATACTGGTACTTTATGCTTAAATAAAAATGCCAAACCTGTTTTGCAAAAAAAAAAAAGAAATACAGTAAAGTCTCGTTATATCGATATTCTCGGGAGTCTGAAAAAATATCGATATAACCGGGACTATCGATCGATATATCCGATCCTGCGCGCATGTAATTTTGTCCTTGCGTTCATAGAAATAGTATCGTAATAAGCGGTACTATCGATATAACCGATATCGATATAACGAGACTTTACTGTAGATCCGATTTATTGGCTTCCATAGGCCACAAGAATTCACATAATGGGCTGTAACTGACCCCTATATAAATTCCACTTTTAGATTCGACATTATAATCTCATCAAGGAAGCCTTCTGCTTTGACATTTGATCTGATCGCCACATTCAACGCAATATTTTCCTGTACTGAAGCCCCCGCAGCCCCCATAAGCCCTCTCTGCTAAAATCCAAAACACCAGCGGCGAAATCTCCAAGCAGTTCAAGACGTGAAGTCTTTATTCATGAAGATGAAAAGAAAGTCGCCATTGTTGGTGCCTAGTAAAGCCATTGTTTCATTCAAAGGGGAGGGAGAAGCGTAGAGATGGGTGACATCAGCTACTGGGGGGCATCATTGCCATGCTGTCATCTGTACAAACCTAAATGCGCTTGGATGGGTTCACAAGAGGTGACAATATCCAAGACATGGCCGTTGATAAAGGCATGATTGACAAAATAGAAATGCAGAGTCGAGCGAAATCGTTTCAACGCGTATCCGACTGGTAATATACTCGCTAGCACGATTGTTGCAAAGGAGCTAAACTTTGACGCATTGATTTTAGTAGTAGAAGTGTAGTTTTACAACATCCTCGCTAGAGGGCAGCACACATGGCAAATTTCCCCATTGCGGGACGAATAAAGGTATTCTGATTCTGATGGCCCAAGTAGGGTCAAAATCTTAAATATACAGTAAAGTCTCGTTATATCGATATTCAAGGGAGTCCGAAAAAATATCGATATAACCGGGACTATCGATATATCCGACCCTGTTTGCATGTAATTTTCTCCGTGCGTGCATAGAAATAGTATCGATATAACCGGGACTATCGATATATGCAATATCGATATAATGAGACTTTACTGTAATAATAATAATATATTTCATTGATAAGCGCCTTTCAAAACTCCCAAGGTCACTTTACAGTCACAGGAAAAGTTTTTATGTAATAATACTTTTTATTTCTAAGCGCCTTTCAAAGCTCTCAAGGACACGTAACCCAAATTTGCCTCATTATCAAGTATTACATATATTTTCATAAATACAATGCCTAAATTCAAAGCATGATAACCTATTCTGTTATGTAATAGTAAACCACAATTTAAAACGTGCCCTTCTTGAGCCATTCTGTCAATAACTAACGTGTACTTCAGATGTGAAATATTTTAATACCGTATTTTCCCGTGTATAAGGCGCATTCAAAAGCCTTCATTTTCAAAAGATGAGCCTGCGCCTTATATGTGAAGTAATATCATTGGTGGTGCGCCTTACACACCAGAAAATACTGTATTTATATATTATGTTTGCAAAACTTGTCTCATTTATTGAAGGTGGAGTGCCTTATAGTCCGGTGCACTTTATATATGGAGAAAGTTTGAAAATACACAATTTATTGGGGGTGCACCTTATACGGGAAAATACAGTGATTCTATTTGGTGCAAAAAGCCCCAGCAGTATTCTAATGCAGTGATCAGCAACATTAAAAAAATGCCTCCATATATTTTTTTAAATGTTATTAGTTGGCATAAATACTTCATAAAATGACTAAATTAAAAACTATATAATTTTACAGATATTCATTTTATTATTCCTGTCTCAGACCTTTTCTTAGATGTTTGTAATTTGACAGCCACTTAGCCCCACCTACTGACTAAATGAGAAACACCCCTACACCGCAATTGTGTTGCACTATTAAAATACAGTCTGTGTGTGTGTGTGTGTGTGTGTGTGTGTGTATACATAAATTATCTGCGATTCTTCCCCCAAAAGGCCATTTTAAAAATTATCAAGTATCGGTAGCCTACTTAAAATAAGGACGAAACAAAAAAAAAAAAAAAACGTGAGACAACAGTGAAATAAAATGACTTTATTGTTCAACCGTGTCACAACCTCGTTCGTCTCCAAAAGAAACTCTGAACCTGTTCGTCAACCCGGGCTACCTACCTTTCGATAGCGCCAACCGCTTTTCTAGGTCACACCCCAACGTTAGCATACAAAATAGTAACCTACCAGCGAATGTACGTATATAAAACACTTTTCTCTAGATTTATTCCCCCTGACGAATCTCTCAAATTTCATCCACATTTCATCTCTTTACGAATATGCGACACGTGACAGTTTATGCTTAAAGAAGCACATATTAAGAATGTATCATTCTCCGTTTGATTATAAAAAAAAACTACACAATGTTACATTTTAAGTCTGATTACAAACTGGTTATTAGTGTTCTACACATTCGGCCATAACCAAAAGAAACATTGTATTATATCACTATAACTTAACACTACATGTAATATACGTCTGTTTAAAAAAAAAAAAAGATTAACAGGGAAGAGAAAATTAAGAGTGTGAAGGCAAGCTGGGTCAGTACCATGACAAGAGAATGAGTAATACAAAAAAAAAGAAATAAAAATTGAATACAAAAAGTAGAACTAAAAATAAAAAATAAAAGGATAATACAGGCAAGCCTAAAACATGTTACCAACTTTTAAGATCCGATCAAACGGGTAACCTGCGCCGAGACCATTTTTGCCATGTCACATCCACCCCCTCACCACCCCCACTCGATTTTTCAACTTGCTAAAACATTCCCACGAGAGCCATCATCTTGTTTTTTTCCCCCCTCTGGTGTCAGGCACTTTCCGCTAACTCTCGTCCCCTTTTCCGATACCTTTGCAACTTTTAACACAGCCATTCCAAACGCTGCTTCAGACAAGACAGGTTACGGGCCAATCACACTGCAGGCTCTACCGGACGGAACACAACTGGGAAAAAAAAAAATAGTTTCAAGATTTTAACCACTTAAAAATTGATTTTTAAAAAGTTACAATTGATTAAATAAAATACTCTCACCAATCCTACAGGTCAGTGTCGAACCAGGCCAGCTGGTTGCTGTCCATCAGGTCCTGGCTGTGACCGAGGTCTGGTAGGGGATCAGTGTGGTGGCCCAAGTCAGGCAGGGCGTCGGCGTGGTAGTCGCCTCCCTCCATCATGGGATCCAGAAGGGCGTCTTGACCGTAGCCTGCAGGGTAAGTCCGGTATGTGCCATCTGCAAAAATACGGTATTTATTTATTATGTTTGCAAAAATTTGTTTTTTTTTAGTCCGGTGTGCTTAATACATGGATAATGCTGAAAGAAGAAGGTTTGGTTCCTCATCAAGTGTTTAATGCTGAGGAAACCGGCCACCCCATTCCATCAAGCCATCAACGACACAAAGGTAAATAAAACAACTTTATTATAGAGGACAGTTTATTTCTTTAATTATAATAACATAGCACAAGGTATATCTTGTGTAGTTTTAAGGCTTAGAAAATTAGAAAGTAGAAAATTATGTTTTATGGGGACCTGGGAACGGATTATTCTCATTTTAATGGTTTCCTATTTGAAATTATTTTTTGGGATACACACTTTTCACCTTACACACTCTGTCTGGGAACCAATTAAGTTCGTAAGCCAAGGTATCACTGTAGTTTGATTTTGACAGAATCAATCTAAGAATACAAAGCAAGTGTAAACTTTTGCGGTTTTATCAAGTTAGTTGTCATTGTTTTTCTTTCCCAACTTCACTCCAAGCTTGCAACTAATATTTGAACTCGCACGAAAATATCAAGTCCAGTGAAAGAGATCACTTACCATCCTGCCTGTAACCCAGAGGGTCTCCTTGGGCCCCCATATCCAATCCAAGATCTCCAGTCTGGAACAACAAAAAAATGACCATTTGAGTCCTATTTCGCTTCAATAATGGTGCTATGAAACAATGATATAATATTGATGCGACTGCAATCTGAATAGTCGTAATGTGCACCTCATTCCAGGCCAGCGGCTCGGTTCTGAACAAAGAGCTGGTCAGCTCCACCGACAGACGTTTCTTGTAGTCTTGGGGCTTATCTTCGGACATGCGGAAGAGGACAGCTGCTGCGTAGGTGGCTACAAGCGGGAAGAAGGATGACGGGTTAGTAGGTAAGTGACAGTTGGTGCTACGAGAAGGTCGATTCGTCGCTCCAATCCACCGACCGACGCCTTCGTTGCGGGAATGCAGCAGCTCCGTGAGCGGCGCGGTGGCTCCTTCGGCTTCGATTGCCTCCGCGGCTTCTTTATCTTGAGCCAGCTCGCACAGCACGCCGGCAGCCACGCGCTGGATGTTCTCCACTGGGGAATACAGCAACTGGGGAAGGCGTAGAAAAGAGTTAGTTGGTGGTTAACTTTGGAAAAACTTGACCTGTTCCGATTGGCTGTTTTGACACAGATTTTTTTTTTTTTTTTTTTTTGGGGGGGGGGGGGGGGCAATCACCTGGACAAAAAGCGGAATGGTGTTGAGTCCTCTTATGACAATTCTGTTGTGGACATCTCGTGCCAGGATGTGCAGCGCTCCCGTGCAGCCTTCCACGATTTCTTCCATTCGCACCCCTTCCTGTAATAGCAAAGAGAAATAAGTCAAAGTCAGCTTTATTGTCAAATATGCTAATATGCATGACAGACAGCACAGATGAAATTAATGTCCTCTCGGACCCAGCGTGCCTTGCACTTATAATGTGGCTACAAAAAAGACAGACAATTGACAACAGACAATACATGTCATTTCTGAATGTAAATTGAGGTAGTGTCGTATGTAAAGTGACATAGTGTAGTAATGCAAAAACAAAAGGTTGAAGGGTGGTTTTGCAAAAAATAAAACAAAAAGAAATAATAATAAAATAATTTAGCCAATCACGCAAAGTGTCTTGCCAACTGGGCGATGAATACATTTCAATTTATTACAACAATGACAGGTGTCAAAAACGTGAGCATGTAATACAGTCTCCAATCATAATACGTCATTTGCTTTTCTTTTTATCTGCATTTTCAGGTGACAGTAACATCCGACTTACAACCATCTCGACTTACGACCACCCGTACTTACTACCATGACCCCCAGACCTTATTTGTTAATATTTTAATTCTACGCCTGGCACCGCAATGCGCTAGCAGGCCAGCAACACGTAGGACAATTTTGGCCAGGCAGCCAGCATCTCACTCTCGCACAGCAATTGACCGTGTGATGGCACCAAAGGGGGGGAGTTTGCGTGTCATTTAGCCTCTAATTCAACATTTTGAATGGATGTTCGACTTACAACCATTTCGACTTACGACCGTTTGTTCGGAACGGAACTCGGTCTAAGTCGGATGTTACCTGTATATGCTCCCGCCCGAGTAAGAAGGAAATAATGATTTCAGTCGGCTCGGTTGCGCACCACAAACTGCTGCTGGGTGCCTCCCATGCTGGTACGCCTCTGCGTGTCCTGGTGAGCTCTGACAAGTAATTGGACCAGACGTGGAATGGCTCCCTGCTCTCGCAGAGCGCTGTGGTTGGCCGGGCAAAGTGCCAAGTTGCGGATCAAGCCAACCGTTGCCTGGTTTGTGAAAATGCGGAGAAGAAAAAAAATAGACTTGGGATTAAAACCAGATGATAGATAATAGACAGAATAGAAGTTAGCCCATTTAAACTTTACATGCTTAGAAGGCCCACAATGGAAACAGAAAATCTGGGGTCAATCTGAGGTGAACATACATAGCCTGTTAAACTGTCATCACGAATTTACGACTTGGTAAACTCCTTCACAGGAAGAGATCATTAGCCAGGTTACAAATCTAATAGTTCATGGAAAGGACAACCAATTAAAATGTCTATGTTCTGTTGTTTTATGGTTGTTGATGCTTGGGACGTTCATGGGTGTGGTATTCAAATCAAAAAGACTATGTATCACTTAAATTTCCATATACTCTCAATAAATAGCTCGGCAGAGGGTTGCAGTTGTCCGTGAGTCAAAAGCGACAAAACCTTGATGAGGGGCCAGTGAGACGGCGGGTGCAGTAGTTTGACGACCACGGGCAGGCCGTAATGAAGGCGCACGGCGTTCTGCGCCATCTCGGCGTCCTGGTGGCGGGAGGTGAGGTGGCGCAGGGCGCAGACGGCGGGTTCCGTGATGTCCTCTCTGTCTCCCGCCCTGAGGACTGTCCTCACAAGGGCTTCGATGCCACCCACCTGAGAACAGGACGTCGACGTTTAGTAGCATACTTGTAAAATGTGGTTTTTTTTTGGGGGTGTCAATAATGAGAGGAGGGGGGAATCTCGCCAAAAATGTACCTGGCAGACCATGAGTTTGTTACTGTAGTTGTTGCAGGTCAAATTGGAGAGGATGCCAGCGGCGCATGTCACGACGTTGATGTCATCACTCCCCAGAAGCTGGACCAGCGTCCCCAGCAGACCCTCCATGCCCTCCTACGAAAGGTTAAATCACATTGTTGTCACTTACTCGTTTGAGATTGCCTGTCAATGAAGGATGATTAGGGAGAAAAAAAAACAAGAGTGTTTACGATGTATTTAATACCTGCTTTGTGGCAGCATCTGAAAGGTTCCTCAGAGTCCAGAGGCAGTTCTGAACCAAACGCTGGCTAGGGTCCGTCAGATGGAGTCCCAAGGCCTGCATGCCTCCTACACACAAAAAAAAAAAAAAATCAAACCACTCATCACAAATTAATGATATTGTTTATGCTATAATAACTAAACAGAACTAGATGAAACTGTATTAAAAAAAATCAAAACAAGAGCGCGGAAAGTCTTACTGGACCTTCCACACCCTGCCCACCACCTTTTCCAGCTACTGCTTGATACTTTGCACATTGTCTCACAGTTGTTCGTGAGAGCCTTTATTAGTGTCCTCCATACTTATTTGTCATGTCTTTTTTATGATACTACTGCAGCGTTTTCTACCGGAGACAAATTCCTTGTGCGTTACACATACTTGTCCACCCTTGATGAAAAACTGACCCGCTTCGACGATGGCAGGTTTGTTGCTGGAGCACACGGAAAGGACCTTGAGCACTCGGCTAGTGGTCCACAACAGTTTCTCATAAGTGAAGGTCCTCATGATGTTAACCAAAGCTTGAGGACCACCGCTGGCCAGAATAATCAACTACCAAGACAAAAGAATGGACACGTGAGTGATCTGAAAGGACATCTCATCCAAATTTAAAGTACATTACGACGCAGAGTCTGCATTTATCCAAAATAGATGCAAACATCTAATCTCGACCTTGCTCTCCTGATTTCCATAAGCGAGAATCTGCAGGCAGTCGGTCGTGATGGCGAGAAACTTGACGTTGGTGTTGGACAACAGGGCCACCATCTTTTGAAGCCCCCCAGCCAGGCGGACGGCCATTTTGGCCCCTTCCTGGTGCAACAGGAGGTTGTGGAGCGTGGTGATGGCGTAAAACAACACGCTGTCCACCGGTGAGCTAAAAGTCGAGTCACAGTGAGAAATACCGCACACAATGAGACACCGCCGTCCTTTTTGTGACTGACCCAAGCATCTTGACCAGAGCAGGGATCCCCCCAGACTTGAAGATGGCGAGGAGCCCCTCCCGATGATGAGAAAGGTTGTGCAAGGTCCCGGCAGAGCAGCGAGCCGTTTCCACGTCGCCGGTATTCTGCATGGCTCGGACGACGGCCGAAACCATCTGCGGCGAGCGCATCAGCGCGTGGCGAGAAGCTTCCTTCTTTGACAACTGATGTACCATGACAGCCGCTTTGTTCACCACAACCTGAAAAGAAAAAAAAAAAAACGGTAAGCGATACGATATCGTGGCGTCGCTACGTGGCTTTTAGCTAACCTGATCCTCGTCGTTCAGCAGTTTGGTCAGCTCGGGGATGGCGCGGGTGGCCAGCTCGGCGTCATCTTGGTAGTTGATGAGGTTGACCACGGCGTGCTTGAGCATCTGAGAAGGCTCGGCCAGGCGCTGCACGGCGGTGGGGTGGGCGGCGTCGAGCTGCGTCGGCGGGATCTGGATGCCTTCCTCCAAGGTTTCCGGGAACATGGCCGCGCGCACACGCTGGGCTCGGGTCATGGCGTAGCCTTCGATGTCTGCGGTAAGTGGAAAAAAATACCAAAACATGTTAATGACAATTTGGAATGGCGTTTGAATATTGCACGGCGATAAAGGTACCGGCGGTCTCGGGAGTGAAGGGCTGGTTGAACTCCCAGTCGTACAAAGTGGGATCATCCTCCTCCACGTCGGCGTTTCCTTTGCCGCTCAAAGACGGCGCCGTGGTGGTGACGCCGGACTGAATGCCCGAGTCCAGGTAAGACTGCTGCTGCCATTGGCTCACTGCAGCTTTACTGTCGCCCATCGCCATGTCCAACTCCATCAGATCAGCTTCAGAAGGGGGAGAAAAATGGTTGTCGTCATTATTAGTAAGTTGCCAAATCAAGCTTTCTTGTCGTTGACGTTAAACAAGAAAACATGTCAAAACTTTTACTAAGATCAGGGTTGACATCATTCAAAATGTTTTTGTAGCATATGTTTAACTCATTCACTGCTAGACGATGTGCAAAAATGTCAACTTCAGTGCCAGGGTTTTTGTCATTCCAATTCCAAGACCCACTGAATATTGAGTTTTCGGACTACATAAACATTCGATGCAGCATTAAAAAAAACAGACTATTTTCTTTCATCAGAAACAGTTAATTCTTAAGTTATATGGGTCTGGAGTTATATGAGCTTGAAATGAGGACGGCTGTCCAAAATACATTAGTTTGCAATTAGTTTCTATAGCGCTTTAATAACAGCTGGAACAAAGCGCTAACATGGAAAAAAGGGGGAATGCTGCCCCCTTGTGGAAGGAAAAAACAGTGCCAAAGGCCTGACCGGCGCGTTATCGGCCCCCAAGCACGAAAATCCAAAACAAATTTGAGAATGGCGCTCCACGTCATATTTTCGATTGGGGATTTTTTTTTTCGGGAATTGAAAATATGACGTGTTGCGCCCTCCACTTGCACCTCATATTACTACAGACCTATATAACTTAGGCATTAACTTTTTTTCTTATGAAAGAAGAGAGTCTTAACATTTCTTACACTGCATTGAATGTTTATGTAGTCCTAAAACTCAATATCCTGCAATTTGAGTGAAAATGACAAAAACCCTGGCACTGAAGTGGACACATTTTTGCACCGTCTGGCAGTGAATGAGTTAAATTGTAGACAATTTATTTATTTTGCCCTTTTCTGAAGAAAAAAAATATTGACACTGTCACAAATTCACTTTAAGTGTGATGATGTAACCTTTATTTGTCTCACATTGGGGAAGTTCCTCATTCAAATCAATCCCCTTTCACACAACACTGTACCAACTTTCAAGCAAGGTAGAGAACATACCGAACTGTGACTTCTAACCTCTGTTCCACCCAAAGCGACAAAATATTTTTGCGGTTTCCCCAAGGTCCCCTGAGGCGAATCGTAACTAAGATGAAAACAAGTTTTACATCTTTAAAGCTCAACGCTGCAGCCAATCTGCTCGCAGATGCAGCCAACGTTTCATTGTGCGCTCCAATGTCGTCGGTCTGTCAGATTGTCCGCAAAAGGTGGAAGCTCGTGTATAGTACGCGACATATTAACTTGTTGTAGGAATTTAAATTAAGAAATATCCAAGTTTGAAGCATCGTCATCAACTCGAAAACAAGACTTCCTGAATATTCAGCGTGAGGCTTAAAACGTAAAATATAGCTATCTGCCGTCGAATCTTTGTAAAATGCGCTCAGTAGAAGTCATTTGAAGTGATTTTACAAATTATGGACACAACTTGTCCGGAGCCGTCGGTTGTCTTTTAAGTGAAATTTGCTATGTTCAAGAAAAATGGGTGTTTATTCTCAGTGGGAAAGTAAATTGGGTCGTAGAGGTGCAAAAAAAAAGCAGGTCTGTTTTACAAAACTTACACTGGGTAGCCATTGTTCTCGCCTGCCCTCGGCCTGCACAGCAGTTAGGTCTGTGTACAAAAAAAAAGAAAAGGAAAGGGAGGAAAAAAAAGATCAGTCACACGATAGAAATAAAAAACAACAACATTACTTCAATACGGTGTCCTACTCTGTTAAAATACAAGCGATCGTGTCATTTCTTCGCTCGGGAAAGTCACTGCCCTTTGCACCAAATTACCTGCACCAGGTCTCCCTCGCTTCAAATGTCTGTTTTGCTCGCGAAAGTAGCTTGCAGGGAGGGGGGTGTTAAGAGGGGTGTCGAGTCTCCACCTCCACCCGAGAAAGAAAACCGTTGGGGTATTTCCAGGCCCGAACGAGCGCAATTCACCATTGGATGGCAAAGTACTTCAAAGGCATTTTTTTTCTCTACCCCCCTCCCCCGTACCACGGCCAAGTTCCGACCTCGCAGCCTGCCTGTGGTGCTTTCCGATGAGAAACTACCCTCTCCTCCGCCTCGCTTTGGCTTCCACGACTCCTCCTCTCGGAGTAGGAGTCAAAACTCCGTACGTAGCGAGCTACTACCAAAACAAAACCCCCAAAAAAACACCAAGTTCGTCGAAACGTGCAAACCATTTGATCGCCATGAAAATTCTCGTTAGTCCTCCATTGCTTACCTCGAATGTGCTAACCGCTAACAGGCAAGCAAACGTAAACAAACACCACTGCAAGGATCCGTGTCCAAAAATCCAAAGCGATCATTTGTTTTGAAATGAATATCGGGTGTCCCTACTGTGACCCGAATTTACGATTCCGAATGTGATTTTCCAAAAAGGGGAACCGTTCTTCTCAATTTTCGTAGCTCAGCTAGCCCGGACGTCTGAAAAGTAGATCCGGGCGCCACCATACTAAACCTGCCGTGCTGCCAGCCAAAAATCAGAAAACCTCACCGGAGCGCCCCCCCCCCTCCCTTACCAAAGATGATTTTTCTCCCAGAAACGGCAACCTGACACGATGTAAATACTTGAAAAGACAACTATACACATATCGAGATCCATACCAGAATCCAATGGCACCTCCGTTGTTCCCGTTTGGTGGGGAAAATGTTTTAGCCTGAGTGAAAAATTTTTAAGGGCTGCTAAATCCGAACCACACCCTCTCTCCCTCCGCCGACGAGATCGCTTCCGCTTGCGCTGTCGAGCAACAAGATGGCGAGAGAGGAAAAGTATTCTGCCGCCATCGCGGAAATAGTGCGCCTTGAAAGTTGACTTGAATATTCTCCAATGAGGTGATGAATGTCGCTTTTCTTTCTTTCTTTCTTTCTTTCTTTCTTTCTTTTTTATGATTTCAAAGGCGCAGTCTTTAACAAAAAACAAAGACGTGGTTTCTGGGGCGATTGCAGAGGGAGGGGTATGCCTATTAGAATGCAATGTGACTCATCAGTAAGTGAAATTAAAATGTCCATGTCGTTTATGACAATGTATGAACTGGGTTGTCAGAGTACCATTATCAACACTGACACAAATTACAAGATTATTCCGTTTTTTTCCCCACATTCAAAGAAACGTTGTTGTCTTTTGTGGTGGTGTAACTTGACCTTTATTCTTTTTAAATGTAGGTGTCAGTCCCTCAAATCATTTGTTTTATGAAATGGGCAGTCAAGGGCCGTACCTCATATAACAAAAAATATATTTCAACTTAAATAGCAAATGTATCCTATTTAAATCACACTTTTTGGACACATCTTTTCCATGAAAACAATTGGCTGCAAGTATTAATCTTTGCTCTATAAATTTGATTTGTATTGTGTTGCATTAAGACACCCATTGAATGACTTGGAATAAATACCTTTATTTGACTGTTTTACAGATGATACAAACGCCAACACGGAGATCTGAAAATAACGGGACCAATCAGCAAGACGATGGCTGTACATTCTTGATGTGACCCTACCATGGTTTTGCACCCCCCGGCCACCACACTACCCTGTCTTTGGAATCTCAAGTGAGTCATTCTGTACAAGTCCAATCTCACCTGCCTTTTGCAGTCTTTGTGTAGAGTGAAGTGAGGTCGGTCGGATGTCAAAACTGTTAGCCATGTCATGCTTGACTGAAATGTCTTTTTGTGTGTGTGTATTTCAAGGAATAATAATAATAATAATAATAATCATACATTTAATTTCCAAGCGCCTTTCTGAACACTCAAGGACACTTTACACTCAAAAGAATACACACAGAACAATAAAACCATAAATAAAATGATAAATAATAAAATACTAGCTGATTGAACTAGACCATGAATGCAATTTTAAACTGAATGTAGTGAGCATAGTCAGTTTTTTCTTCATTTTGGTTCATAAATAGAACTCAATATACAAATAGGTTGCACTTATGTCCTTCGTTTCGTGTCACACATACACACACACACACACACACACACACACACACACACACACACACACACACACACACACACACACACACACACACACACACACACACACACACACACACACACACACACATTTGTGTCCCTCGTTAAAAAGTCGTTTCAGGCATTTTTTTCCCTCTCATTCTCTTTGCCTACGTCACTGGCCAAAAAGCCTATTATCTAAGTGCAGTTTCTTAAACACGTCTTTCAGTAGTTACTACCATTATAAAAAAAAAAAAAAAAGAGAACCATTGCAATTAACTCATTCACTGCCAGACGATGTGCAAAAAAATGTGTCCACTCCAGTGCTAGCGTTTTTGTCATTGTCACTTAAATTTCAGGACCCATAAAATATTGTTTTAGGACTACATCAACATTCAACGCAGTGTTAAAAACCTTAGAGTCTCTTCTTTCATCAGAAAAAATGTTAATAAAAAATGTTAATAAAAAAAGTTAATTACTAAATGATATAGGTCTGGAGTTATATGAGCTTGAAATGAGGGCAGCTGTCCAAAATACAATGCAATGCATACATATTGGTTTATATAGCGCTTTAACAACAGCTGAAGCTGGAAAAAAAGCGCTAACATGGGAAATAACATAACCTGAAAAAATTCGGAAACGGCGCTCTACGTCATATTTTAAATTCCAGAATAAATTCATGAATGGCAGCGAATGAGTTAATGTTAATGAATGGCAGTGAATGAGTTAAATGTTCATTCCGGCCTACATCGCTCAAGTTGGTCCCCATTTTCTTCAATTACAGTGACACATTCCCCCTTCTGTGTAACAGCCAGGTAAAAAGGGTAGTCGGTCGGTCGGTCGGGGGGGTTGTTTTCAGAAGAGGGCATGGAGAGAGGAAAGTCTTCGCGTGAGGGGCTGAAAGACGACAAGACAGGTGGTTAAAAACAAGGTTTCCACCTATTCTTTTTACCTACTTCCCTCTTATTCCCCTCGTGTATCAGAGCACAAAGAGGGAGGTCAAAAGAAACGAGGCGGGGAGTGTCTGTGGTGGAGGAGACGAGTCGAGCAGAGCGACCGACGCGTGACGATCTTCATGTGTCTTGAGCGTCAGGGGCTGGGCTTTCGTTGGCATTGGTCAAGTCCGTCTCTCGGTTGGATATGCGGTCAAGTTCGGCCTGTACGTCACTCAGACCCAATTTGGAGCCTGCGAGACAATAGAAGTGAGACACAGATGGCTTAGGTTTGCTTTTATGAAGGTGAACGTTCGAATTTGGAATCATGCGATGCGGGATGAGGGTGGCTCTCACCTGATTTGGTTACCGTCCCCGGAGAGTTGTTGCCACCTTCCGCCGTTCCGCCTCCTGCCGTGCCGGCTTTTTTGCTCATTAGATTGTTGAAGAAGTTAGCTAAAACCCCCTCATTGGGTTGACCTGCAATAAACAAGGATTAACCCTTTTTTTTTTTTTTTAAGTCACATGAAACACCCGCCGAATGCTCGTGACATATTTGTCTACCTGATTGCGGCATGGCGTTGCCGGCTGCAGAACGATTGCTCGCCCGCGGTGAACCACTTGCTGCTCTGCTTGACGTGTCCTTAAGATTGTAATCCGTTTTTTTGCAAGGCGGATCCGTAAAAGGGCAAAAAAAAAAAAAAAATATTAATAATAATACATTTCATTTATAAGCGCCTTTCAAAACTCTCAAGGTCACTCTACAGTCACAGGATAAGTTTTTCTGTGGGTGAGCAGCGGCAGCCACACGCGTCAGCTTTCACTCAAAACAGAATAACTCAAATAGAAAGAAAGCTAGCTAGCTAATAAATAGCTAATAGGTAGTCAGCTAGCTAGCTGATCGATAGCTAACAGATAGCCAGCTAGATAGCTAATAGATAGCCAGCTAGCTAGCCAGCCAATAGATAGCTAATAAATAGCCAGCCAGCTAGCTAGCCAATAGATATCCAGCCAGCTAATAGATAGCTAGCTGGATAGATAGTAGTCTTACCACTGATCGTCCGACAGTTACAGCAGGTTGTTTGGAGAACAGAGTCTATGGAAAAAAGATAAAGTGAGCATATGCGCTTAGAAATGAAATGTATTCTTATTCTTATTAACTGGCGAAACCCCCCAAAAATTGTGCATGTACAATTTACCTGCAATTTTACCAGAAACACTTGGTCATCTTCAGCTTGAATCTCCTTTTCATGGACAATCTAAAAGAGATTCAAAGTCTTTATTTGAATTAAAATAAAAGAATAGTTTCAATCAATTAACTCATTTACTGCCAGACGATCTGCAAAAATGTGTCCACTCCAGTGCCAGGGTTTTTGTCATCATCACTCAGAAGTTATAGGACGACAGAAACATTCAAAGTAGCATAAGAAGCCTTACTCTCTCTTCTTTCATCGGAAAAAAATCGTTAATTCCTAAGTTATGTTGGACTGAAGTTATCTGAGCTTGAAAAAAAGGCATCTATACAAAATACAAAACATATTAATTTTGTAGCACTTTAACAACAACTGAAGCTGTAACAAAGCAATGACATGGACAAAAGGCAAATGCTGCCCCCTTGTGGAAAAGAAAAAAACATTGCCAGAGGTCTGACCAGCGCTTAATCTACAGTCCCCACAAGAATAACCAAAACCCGAACAAATATGGAAATGGCGCTCCATGTCGTATTTTCCACTCCCAAATAAACTTGAGAATGGCAGTGAATGAGTTAAAGAGCTTGTGGGATTATTATTATTATTATTATTATTATTTTTTTTGCGAATGGAATTGTATGCAACGCAAGTCACTACCTTTCTGACTGGTGGTTTGACGATCACATCCTCAAATCCGTCATCCATCTTGATTGTTTGGAAGTTCTCGTGAAGTATTGCAATCTTTTTTTCATTATCCCAACCTGACGGACTGACACAATAAAAGGAAGGCTTTGAAAAAAAAAAAAAAAAGGACAAAGCAATTTCTTGAATATTAAACGAAACCTAAGCGCGAAAAGCGGGATGACCTCGAGAGAATCGCAGAGCGTGTCTTTGGATTGCGTAACAGTACACACACTTACACAAAGATGGCATCTCTTTCCACCACTTGTGCGGGGCAGTGGAATGGAAAGCCGTAAAGTCTGTGGACCAGATATTTATAGAGCACGTCGAGGTTTTTCATCTCCTTCACGGATGTGTAAATAAGAGACGCTCCATCTGTCACCTCTGTCAAGGATGTTGACGGCGATGTTACAATTTAACTCATTGACTGCAAATGTGTCCACTTCAGCGCCAGGGTTTTTGTCATTTTCGCTCAAATTGCAGGACCCACAGAATATTGAGTTTTAAGACTACATTCAATGCCGCATAAGAAATCTTAGACTCTCTTCTTTAATCAGAAAAAACAGTTAATTCCTAAATTATACAGGTCTGGAGTTATCTGAGCTTGAAATGGGGGCGGATGTACTAAAAGGTAAATGCTGCCCTCTCGTGGGAGGAAAAAAACTTTGCCAGAGGTCTGACCGGCGCTTTATCGGAAAAAACAAAACCCAAACAAATTCGGGAATGGCGTTCCATGTCATGCTTTTCAATTCCCAAATAAATTGGGGAATGGCAGTGAATGAGTTAAGGACACGTAGCAAATAAATGTGACAAATTATTTTGACGCTCAACTTGTTTATTAACTCATTCACTGCCATTCCAGGACTTATTCAGGAATTGAAAATATGACGTAGAGCGCCATTCCCGAATTTGTTCGGGTTTTGTTGTTTTTTTTTTTGCGAGGGGGGTGCAGATAAAGTGCTGGTCACACCTCTGGCAACATTGTTTCCCTTCCACTAAGGTGCAGCATTTCCTTGTTTCCCATGTTAGCGCTTTGTTCCGGCTTCAGCTGTTGTTAAAATAATAATAATAATAATAAGAATACATTTCATTTGTAAGCGCCTTTCAAAACTCTCAAGGTCACTTTCCAGTCACTGGATCAGTTTTTCTGTGGGTGAGCAGCGGCAGCCACACGCGCCAGCGTTCACTCAACCCGGAATAACTCAAATAAATAAAAAGCTAGCTCGCTAGCTATTAGATAGCTAAAATATAGCCATATAGCTAATAGATAGCCGGCTAACAAGCTAATAGATAGCTAGCCAGCTGGATAGCCAGCTAACTCGCTAGCTAGCTAATATATAGCTAGCCAGCTGGATAGATAGCCAAGTACATAATGCCCTGAATCTCCATCAGTTTTCTCAGCATAAAACGCATTGTAAACCAATATGTATGTATTGTATTTTGTACAGCTGCCCCCATTTCAAGCTCAGATAACTCCAGACCCATATAATTTAGGAAGTAACTATTTTTTTTTCTGATGAAATATATTGTATTTTGTACATCCACCCCCATTTCAAGCTCAGATAACTCCAGACCCATATAATTTAGGAAGTAACTCTAAGTCTAAGGTTTCTTATGCTTCATGAAATGTTTATGTAGTCCTAAAACTCAATATTCCGTGTTGTCCTGGAATTTGAGTGAAAATGACAAAAACCCCGGCACTGGAGTGGACACATTTTTTTGCACATCATCTGGCAGTCAATGAGTTAAACAGGAACATTTTACAAGCGTTTTGTACGGTGAGAAGGATACACTGTAAACAGAATTGTCTGATGTGGGACTGGATAAAATCCAGGTGTTCGTCTCTGTAGTCGTGCTCCTTCTCCAAAGTGCTGATGGCATCGCACTACGAGGACACAGTCGAAAACTCATTCAATTCAATCATTTCACTTGATAAAATCGTGTTTCGCTCAATAAATGACATTTTTAAAGCGCCGTACCTTAGTGCAGACCACGATCATCGGAATGCCCAGATTGTGCGTGAGGGTGTTGTCTCCTAACGGTAGCAAGACGCTCTCCTCGTCATCTCCCCTCCGCTGTGACGTCCCATCTTCCCCGCCGCAGGGCTCTGTATATTCCTGAAATTGTTTTACAACTACACGGATAACACCCCACATAGTTAGAAGATGATCTATGGTGGCTTTCGTATTTTCGTACTCACATGTTAGCATTATATTGAACAATGACTGTCCATTTATTTGATTTCTAGGAGCTTCTGGGTGACTTTGATTGAGAAGCAATGTACACGCGGGACCGGTCGCCATGAAATGGAGAATTAAAGACAAAAAAAGAAAACAACACAAGCCCAGGTAGGACAAAAAAAAAAACATTTTCAGTCGACTCACGTCTCTGCTCAAGTTCCCGCAGCGTTTCAGGAGGCACCCGTAGTTTATCGACGTGTTCCCTGGCGACCGCGGCCCACTTCTGGAGCGAATCCCGCGCGTTCCACGGTCGCGACATGTCAACCGTTATCAGCAGTAACGTGTTAGCAATCGCGTCGACCGGTACCGCGACTCCTTGTAGACCTTTGTGATATAAGTCGCCGTCTAAGACCCACGCGTTACATCGTGTGTGGTCTAAACACAAAATGGGGGAGGGGGGTGTCAAAAGATTCCAAGCACAACAAAATACTTTGAGATATTAAAATTAACTCATTCACTGCCATTCAGGAATTTATTTGGGAATTGAAAATATGACAGAGCGCCATTCCTGAATTTGTTGGGTTTTTTTTTTTCATGCTTGGGTGCCGATAAAGCGCTGGTCAGACCTTTGGCAATGTTTTTTCCCTTCCACGAGGGGGCAGCATTTCCCTTTTTCCATGTTAGCACTTTGTTCTTGCTTCAGCTGTTTAATTAATCATAATAATAATAAATTTCATTTATATTAAAGCGCTATACAAAACCAATATTTATGTATTGCATTGTATTTTGGACAAGCACCCTCTTTCATTTCAAGCTTATATTATTAATTAATAATAATAATAATAATACATTTGATTTCTAAGCGCCTTTCAAAACTCAAGATCACTTTACAGTCAGGGGATGTTTTTTTTCTGTGGGTGAGCAGCGGCAGCCACACGTGCCAGCATTCACTCAACCTAAAATTAAGTCAAATAGATAGAAAGCTATCTAGCTAGCTAATACAGTAGATAGCTAACTAGACAATTAATACTGTAGAGAGTGAACTAGATAGCCAGCTCGCTAGATAGATAGCTAATAGACAGCAAATAGATAGCTAGCTAGATACCCAGATAGCCAGCTTCTTACTTCATAAATTTTAATTCGGCATTGTTAGCGTTTTTTTATCATTTCAAATCATGTACAGCGTACTACAACTTTTATACAAGAATTGTAATCATTTATATGAGCAGCTATTAGGCAAGGTTGACAGGTATGATATACTTTATATTTTTTTTTATCGCTGCGTACAGTCGTATTGATAAAAGCATAACATGCATATAACATAGGAATCAACATATTTTTTCACGTCTGGCAGTGAATGAGTTCAATCGCAAAACAAAAAAGGGTGAAATACCATCAATGTCATCATCATGGACACTGATGTAGAGGTATTCGAGACCTCGCCCTTTCATGTATTCTTCAACTCCTTGTAACTTGGCCACCAAGGTGGTTTTCCCCGAGCCAACTTCCCCTAAAACACACAAGTTCACATTTTTGCTCACACACACACCGTCTGTTTTGTATTTTCAATCATGTGGGTGGAACATAGAATTGGCAGTAGAAAGCCCAGCTCTATTTTTTGTCCTATTTTGTAACAATAGCGTAACAGTTTTATAATAATGAAAACACACACAAATACACCAAAATGCCATTCTATAAATAAGCAGAAAAAAATTCCTAGTGACACAACTTCACTGTATTGGTTTTAAAGCCATTTAGATTATTGCGTTGACAGTTTGGTGCTATGTCCACTGATGCCTACAAACGGACCCCATTCAAGCACCGATGTTTTGATTCAAACTCAACTTGACGACCCTGTCTGCCACGATGCACGTCAATAAACTCTAATTTTCTAAGGCAGCGGATTAGCCCCTTGCTTGCACTTATTTTCAAGCTTCGCATCCTCGGCTCAGCATCCCAACTCCAAGCCACTAGCATGCTACAAGTCTTGAGGTGTCTTGTGAGCATATTTGACAATAAGGCTGACTTTGATATGCAAGTCCACTCTCGGAACGAAAAATGTACAAAACGTCATTGACACTTGATTGTCGACGAAACATTCATCAGTATCTATCAATATTCGACTGCACATATGTACCCACCCATCACCAGGACATTTTTCCCTGACGGTAATTTCGATCTTGAATGGGTTGACACTTCGCTCAGGATAGTCGACCTGGAGACACAAGAATCCGATTATGCCACGACGATTCATGCATTACATTGTACGACAGGCTACGTAAGGTTAACTCGTTGCGCTGTCACCAGCCTCCTTCCTTCTGGTACTAATGCTAGCTAGCCTAGTTAGCTGGCGGTTAACTGTCAAACTAGCTTATCGATAATATCCTTTGCAAAGAAATGAAGACGCGCACCACAAATTTTGCCCGTCATCCTCCTTCGGGTTCTCCAGAGTGGTCTTGGATGCAGTTAAGGTGGAGGATAATAACGCACTCCTCCCAGTAGTCGCCATCTTCGCACGGTTGTCAACGGAGCAGAGTACCCGGATGTAGCGTTAGCTTAGCCTTGTGCACTGGCCGCACGGTAGGGGCCGGGGCGTGGTCGCACCGGACAAAGATGGAGGGGTTTACTAGCTCCAAAATACGCTATGACCTCACCCTCAGGGTGATAATTTCATTCCACTATATAAATGCTCAAATCGAGCACGTTCGTGCTTCTTCTTTTTTCAAGTTAATTAAGTTAGATGATTATTTTTTGGGGGTGTCATATGTCTTGTAGGCTGGTGTCCATTTGACCTCATAAAGCTTAAAACCAAAATCGTTTGATGATGCAACCCCGTCTCACACACACATCATAAACTTCTTCAAAACTGTATATGATGTTTAGACAGCATGATGATATCAAGGCAAATAAAAGGCCCACACTGTCATGATTTGCAAGGGGGTAGTGGTGGTGAACCCCCCAAAAGCAAGGAGGGAGGAACAGGGTGTATTTGACAAATTGCATTAAAGTCAGAATGTATAAAATCTCAAAACAACAGTCATCAGAACAAAAAGGTCCAAAGTAGTAAACAAAACCATTCTAGGACCCACAGAATATTGAGTTTTGGGATGACATAAATATTTGATGCAGCGTAAGAAACCTTAAGACTCTCTTCTTTCATCGGAAAAAAAATGGTTAATTCCTAAATTATATGGGTCTGGAGTTATATGAGTTTGAAATGGGGGCAGGTGAACAAAGTACAATACAGTACATCCATATTGGTTTATATAGCGCTTTAACAACAGCTGAAGCTGGAACAAAGCACGAACATGGAAAAAAGGGAAATCCTGCCTCCTTGTGGAAGGGAAAAAAAAATTGCCAGAGGCCATGGCCAGCGCTTTATTTGCAGCCTAGCATGAAAAATAAATACAATGTATTCTTCTTTGTCTTCTTCTTCTTCGTATTATTATTATTATTATTTTTAAAAAAAACACATTCAGGAATGGCGCTCTGTCATATTTTCAATTCCCGAATAAATTTGTGAATGGCAGTGCATGAGTTGATCAAAATACCAAATTATTTCAAAACCAATAGCAATCTGAGTTATTATGAAAATGTCACCACCATATTTGAGAGTGCTGTTTGATTGATTGATTTCACCCCCACCCCCAGAAAAACTCATCTATAGCTGCTTTCTTAGCCAACCGGTCTCAGGTGTACGGTCATCATTTATTATCAAACCACTGAAGCGCATCCGAGCCAATCAAATTGGGGGAACCGAGAGTGGGTAAGAGGGGTACGACTACCACCCTTGCGGCCACTAGATGACGCTAGTAGACCGCACCGCCAGTGGAGCTGTGGTCCCTGGATGCTGCGCGCTCCCCGCGACCCCCTGTCGGAGTCAGCGGATTACAAACTCCGGTAAGTGGAGCACCGCCCACTTCATCCCTCCTCCCATTTTTATTTATTTTTTAATCTAGAGTCAACCCAGGGAAAAGGGAGTCCTGGCCGCGCTCGCCCTCCGGGAATTTCAATGCGGTGCTCATACTTGGTTGTCAGCAGCGTCTTCCATCGGCAGCTCTGCGGCGTTGTGGGTGACTAAAAATCCTCCTGTAGCGTGAGTGGAGGTGGCCGGGAGATGGGTCCGGAGATGGCGAGGTAGGCGCCCGTCCGTGATTGTCACGTCAACAACGGGGGTGAAGTTCTTCGCCTTTGCCCGGCGGATCTTCTCGACAAGTCTAAGCGGGGTGAGTTTTACCCATGAAATCTTCCGACGTGAAAAGTGCGAAAATATTTGCGGCGTTTGTATATTTTGGCTTCACGTGGTGTACTTAGGTAAGAATCTCTCCGTCTTTAGCGGGCTTTTCATCACGCATAGTCAAATTCGCCAATTTAATCAGACTAAAATATGACATTAGAAATGTGTAGCTGCAATTGGGTGAAAATAAGATTTATATTTTTTCCAATATTCCCCTCACGCTTATAACCCTACCCGTATTCCTCCCTTAAAGGACAACCGACGTCTCCGGACAAGTTGCGTCCATAATTTGTAAAATGACTTCAAATGACTTCTACTGGGCGTATTTTAATAAGATTCCACCACATGTAGCTATATTTTAGACTTGCGCTGAACATTCAGAAAGTCTTGTTTTTGAGTTGGTGAGGAGTCCTCAAGTGACGTCAGAAAAGGACCGCCTCCTGACCGTAAAAAAGACGCATTGTAGCGTCTTTTCATCACGTCAATGTATTTTGCTGTACTGTTTTTTTCTTTTGAAAACCCTGTGTTACATCCAAAATCTGCCAGCAAAGGGAGTCCAAGCTCCATGGAACGAATTTATCAGCCTGTGGAAATGGGCTGATTCATTCCTCACAGCTCGGTGGCCATTTTCTTGCCTCTTTTTGGCTGAGACATCCGTCCGTCTCGTGCGTCACGAGTATGAACCCGCCTGGAGTTCCTTAACACGCCGCCTCGTTAGTTGGAAAAGCGATGCCGCCATGCACCTTGTCCCGCTAAATCAATAAGGGCAAAAAGCGATGGACTTGTTTTTCCTACCCTGTGACTGAATCATTAATGTCACATCTGTCCCAGTCGCGCAAGGTGAATTGAGCGTCTCCAGACACAGTCAAGGTAAAGCTCTGATTGATTGTCACCAAAACGCAGCCTTGAAGGAAGACATGACACATCAATCCTGATTTCTATTTAAAGTGCACGTCAATTTCAAAGCATGTTTTTTCCCGATGAGAGAGATGGGTGTCAGTTTGAAGGCACGGGTGTGATGTTATATTATATGGGCGACGAAGGCGAAGGAAGTCAGTGTGGGATGGGTTTGTATGCGTATGGGAAAAAATGGGATTCCCCCCACTCACTTAAAGGACAACCGGTACAATTTTTTTTTGTTTCCTAACTGACATCAGAAAAATGTTTGATAGCATCTAAAATACCCAAAACACGCAGGCTGATATTTTTAGTCAAATGCAAAACACCAATAAGAATGACTTAAAGTGTCCCAAAACTACTTCAAAATGACCTCAGAAATGGCGAGTTTCAGAAGGTCCCGCCCCCTTGTTCGTGACGTCACGCCAGGACATCTTGCCTTGCTCTAGAATCAAAACAATGGCTTCAGATTCGGAGAAGATGCTTTCTTGTTTCTCATCCAGTTGTAAATATGATTCAAATAGTTCTGAAGAGGAAAGCATCAATGTTTGCAATCGATTAAAGAAGTCTTTCCATCTCATTTTGAGGCTTCAGGACTCCAATGTAGCGTCTCAGATAATGCACAAGATGGCGCCAAAGCTCTGTTGGAAATGGGCTGATTTGTCTGCTGGGAATTTTTTGTCAGCGAATATCAAATAGTAGTCTTGGTGCAATACACAACGATTCACCATCGAAAAGGTTTGAAAAGACACAATTCGTACACTGGAAAATACGATATAAAACTTTTTTTTATTAATTGACGATGCGCCTTGTAGTCTGATGCACCTTATATATGGAAAAAGTTTTAAACTACACCATTGAGTGGGGGTGCACCTTACACCTGGTGTGCCTTATACACTGGAAAAAAGGAGATAAAACTATTTTCATTCATTGAAGATGCACTTTATAGTCTGGTGCGCCTTATACTGTATATGGAAAAAGGTTGAAAATACACCATTCCTTGGGGGTGCACCTTATACATCGGTAAATACAGTATGAAACTTATTATTCAGTGAAGGTGCGCCTTATAATCCGGTGCGTCTTATATATGGAAAAAGTTTGAAAATACACCATTCATTGGGGGTGCACCTTATACTGTACTCCGGTGCGTCTTATACACCAAAAAAATACGGTCATACTCTAAGTATCCCAGATCCGAAATGGACAAAAAAGGAGTGTTAGCGACACTGCCCCTTGTGGTATTTTACACGTATGTCAACAGCTTGCATAAGAAACAAAAAATGTGGATCTTTTTGTCATTCAATATCCCCTGATCAAATATGTCACTATAATTGATTGTTCATCGATCGATAGATTCATAGTGACGTAAGTAACCAGCCCTTTTCAAATAATGCACTAAGTTCCAGTTTTTGTTCTGTGGTTATCATCATACATTCCTGTTTTTATTCATTTTCTGTAGCCAGGGTCGTTGCAAAAACTACATTAACAAGTAAAACATATATGTGTGTGTGCGTTTATGTGTCAAATGTCAAGCAGAACGCCTTGCCCGGTCACACGGCAGTCGTATGTCATACACCTGTCCTACGCTCCTGACCGTGTCCGCACATCACCGAGTACTTTCAGCTCCACTTGGCTAAAAATAATACCCGCACCAGAAACATGAATAATGGAGGACGGGGGTAGCAAGATCCAGGTCAGAGTCAGAGCCAATTCCAGGAGTTTAAATCCCGAAGGAGGACACTACCAGACCGCCATACTAAGATTCACTTTGTAGCATCTAGCACATCTGCAAACCGCTGGAGACTAACTAGCCGAGGTTTTATACACGAATGACCTGCAAAATTGATCTGTCTGTCCATTTTTTTTTTGTTTCTGGCTTTTATTTATGTGATCCAGCGCGTTTAGTCGCATTACATTCATGATGGAGTTTAAAGGACAACCGACGTCACTTTTTTGTTTCTTAACTGACCTCAGAAAAACGTTTTATAGCATCTAAAATACCCAAAACACGCAGAATGATATTTTTATTCAAATGCAAAACACCAATAAAAATGACTTAAAGGCTCCAAAATCTGCAAAAAAATTGAGCTGCGAATTGGGCATTTTCAGAAAGTCCCGCCCCCCTTTCGTGACGTCACGCCAAGACGTCTTGTGAATCAAAACAATGTCCTTCAGATTCGGAGAATATGCTTTCTTGTTACACATCCAGTTATGAATATGATTCAAATTGTTTTTAAGAGGAAAGCATACATGTTTGCAATCGATTAAAGACTTTATTCCTTGTCATTTTGAGGCAAACGGGCGGGGGGAATGTCGCACCCAAAAATGGCCACCGCTGTTGTGAGGAATGAATCAGCCCGTTTCCACAGCCTGATAAATTCCTTCCATGGAGCTTGGACGCCCTCTTCTGGTGGCTTTTGGGTGCAACACAAGGTTTTCAGACCAAACAGTACTGCAAAATACATTGACGTGATGGAAGGACTGCTACAATATGTCTTTTTGTCGGTCAGGGGCGGACCTTTAGTGACGTCACTTACGTTCTCGTCACCAACTCAAAAACAAGACTTCCTGAATATTCAGCGCGAGTCTTAAAACGTAAAATATAGCTATATGCGGTGGCATCTTATTAAAATTCGCTCAGTAGAAGTCATTTGAAGCCATTTTACAAATTCTGGACACAACTTGTCCGGAGACGTCGGTTGTCCTTTAAACAGATGTCAGATGGGAGCATGTTAACATTTATTAGCGGAATGAGAGGACGTTTATTGATGATGTCGCAAATGCTTTCTAAGGGGGATTTTTTTTAATTTATTTTTTAATAGGCCCTCACAAATCCCAATGGAAAGGTTGGAAACTCTTCTAAATGTTGAACCAAAGTGGTTTTCAAACTTTTTAAACTAAGTGTGAACTTTGAAAAAAAGGTGCCGGTTAGCTCTGTCGCAACTCCAATTAACTCATTCACTGCCATTCACAAATGTATTCGGGAATTGAAAATATGACTTCAAGCGCCATTTCCGAATTTGTTTGGGTTTTGTTTTTTCATGCGTAAGTGCCGATAAAGCGCTGACCGTTGCCTCTGGCAATGTTTTCTTTCTTTTCCACAAGGGGGAAGCATTTCCTTTTTTTCCATGTTAACGCTTTGTTCCCGCTTCAGCTGCTGTAAAAGCGCTATATAAATCAAAATGTATGTATTAGCTATCTATTTGCTAGCTGGCTAGCTTTCTATCTATTTGAGTTACTTCCAGGTTGAGTGAACGCTGGCGCGTGTGGCTGCCTAATCCTGTGACTGTAAAGTGACCTTGAGAGTTTTGAAAGGCGCTTATACATGAAATGTGTTATTATTATTATTATTGTATTTTGTATATCCACCCCCATTTCAAGTTCATGTAACTCCAGACCCATATAATTTAGGAATTAACTCTTTTTTTCTGATGAAAGAAGACAATTTAAGGTTTCTAACGCTGTATTGAATTATATAGTCCTAAAACTCAATATTCTGAGAGTCCTGGAATTTGAGTGACAATGACAAAAACCCTGGCACTGAAGTGGACACATTTTTGCACATTACTTTATTATTATTATTATTATTATTAATTTTTTTTAATAATCTCACTGGAAGGATGGAAACTCTTGTAAATATTGTACCAAATTGGTTGGTTTTCAAACTTTTTAAACAAAGTGTGTACTTTAAAAAACAAAGTGCCGCAGAGCTCTATCGCAACTCCAATTAAATTGCTGTCGTATAGTGTTCATCAGGTTTTGTTCCTATAAAGTCTGTTGAATGCTATAATTAACTCATGTCATTTTCTTCACAGCTCGCTCACAAAGAATTAAAAATTAAACACAAATATGCTGATAATTCACTTTAAATTAGAATTGACCGCTGCCTCATCACTAACTTCTCCCCATCTTTCTAAAGGTCCACACGGCACATTTAAAAGCAGCGCGGCGCCAGAATAGAATGACAGAACAGCGTTTCATGTGAAACACAAATCCTCAGTGAGTAATCATCTGGCGTGTCATCGACGTAGCTATCCATCTCTCTCATTCACACATCGTCCTTTCGTCGACGTGTTCTCGCTAAGCTCGAAAGCGATGTTATTTTGACATCTGATGACAGCTGCGCTTCGCAAACGGTTTTGTTTTTGGGGCACCAAATTTTGCTTTGCCACTTTGCAAGTGTAATTTTTGAGTGCAGCAACAGTGAGGACACCCTTGGGTGAAAAGATGCAAATCTGACCCAATTAGCACTCCTCCTTTTCCCCCTTCCCTGACTCAGTTGTGTAACAAGGTCCCAGGTGTGGGCAGGTACGCTCTGTCTGTCCTTCCGCCTGTCCGTCTCCTTCTAAATTTACCCTGACGCATCTGTTCTTCTTTCTCCTTTTCTCCTCTCAGCGGGCGATTGCGCAATTTCACCATGAGCAACATCTATGAGTCTGCGGAGGCCACGCTGGGCTTCATCAGCTCGCCGTGCCTCACCAAAGTGGAGCTCAGAGTGGCCTGTCGGGGAATTTCCGACCGAGACGCCCTGTCCAAACCTGACCCATGCGTTGTTCTGAAGATGCAGTCGCACGGCCAGTGGTTTGAGGTACAGACCGTCGACGGGCGGAGGGGGAACTTTGGGCTTGGCGACAGTGGACAGCTGATCTTGTAAACTCTGTAAAAAATAAATAAATAAAATAAAAAACATTCACTGCTAGATACAGTAAAGTCTCGTTATATCGATATTCAGGGGAGTCCGAAAAAATATCGATATAACCGGGACTATCGATATATCCGACCCTGTTTGCATGTAATTTTCTCCGTGCGTGCATAGAAATAGCATCGATATAACCGGGACTATCGATATATCCGATATCGATATAACGAGACTTTACTGTATGTGCAAAAAATGTGTCCAATCCAGTGCCAGGGTTTTTGTCATCGTCAATCAAATTCCAGGACCTGCAGAATATTGAGTTTTCAGACTACATAAACATTCAATGCAGCGTAAGAAAACGTGGACTCTCTACTTTCATCAAAAAGAAAAGAGTTAATTCCTAAATTTTATAGGTCTGGAGTTATAAAAGCCACCTATTTAAAATTGCATTTTCTGTATAGCTCTTTCTCTTGTTTCTATTTATAATTTTATTTTATTTATTGCATTGTATTTGTGATTATAATTTATTTATTATAGTACCTATGCTTGTCTGTGACTGTAAAGTGTCCTTGTGAGCTTTGAAAGGAGCTTAAAATGTAATTTATTATTATTATTATTATTATTATTATTATTATTATTATTATTATTATTATTATACAAGCTTGAAATGAGGGCAGCTGTCCAAAATACAATGCAATACATATGTATTGGTTTATATAGAGCTTTAACAACAGCTGAAAAGGGGAAATGCGCCCCCTTTCTGGAAGGAAAAAAAAACATTGCCAAAGGTCTAGCCAGCACTTTATCGGCACCCAAGCATGAAAAAAAAAACAAAACCCAAACAAATTTGTGAATGGCGACGTGATGTTTTCAATTCCGTCTCATTAAAAGTACACAACAATCAAAACAGAACAGTTGCAATCCTCAACTTTGGATTGGCAGTTGTCATTTTTTTATGACCTGCATTGCACCCAAACAATTTAAATTGAAAAGAGAATCTTGAAGTCAAAACAACAACAAAAAAACTAAATAACAAATAATATGACAACACAAAAACACAGTCATTCATTCTTAAGCACTTGCTGTACCCTCTTTGTTGCATGAATCAATGTAGGCAAAAGAGGAGAGGATCAAAGCGTCCTTTTCACCAGTGAAACAGGGACGTCATGGTGGAATGTGCGCGTCTGCTACAAGCTAAATGTTGAAAGCAACCACAAAGCTGTAGCATCCATTGCTGAAAAGAATTTGTATCACATCTCCAGTCCTATGTAAATCCGCTTCAATTCCAAGCCGCGCCAAGGTGAAAATCATGGCACGAAAATAAAATAAAATAAAATAAAATAAAATAAAAGCCCTCCCCCCAGTTTTGAGGTTTAGGGTGTTAGGGTGTGAATTAAAACATGCTCATTCATTGTCTATGCGGAAAAACGGTATCTAGATGAGTTGGAATTTATCGACTTATATGGAATCCAATGCATATCACAGTTATCGTTTATTGCTGAGGGGAATGCCGAAATTTTTGACCCTGATCATCCTCAAAAAAGGTGGACCGGACGGAAGTGATCCGCAGCAGTAGCGGTCCGGTTTTCTCCAAGATCTTCCTGGTGGATTACTACTTCGAAGAGGTCCAAAGGCTACGTTTCGAACTTCTGGACATCAGCTCAGGCAACAATGGCCTCCGTGATGCTGACTTCCTCGGGGCCTTGGAGTGCACCTTGGGACAGGTCCGTATGTCAAAAGAGGGAATATAAAAGGATTTTTGTGCCTTGCTCAAGGGCGCATACGTCTTTATATCGACACAATTTATATATGACTGTCCAATCAATATTTAAATACAGTGATACCTTGGCTTACGAACTTAATTGGTTCCCAGACAGAGTGTGTAAGGCGAAAAGGGTGTATTCCAAAAAATAATTTCCCATAGGAAACCATTAAAATGAAAATAATCAATTCCCAGGTCCCCATAAAACATAATTTTCTACTTTCTAATCGTCTAAGCCTTAAAAGTAGACAAAATATACCTTATTTTATGTATAATAAATGTGCTATGGTATGATAATTAAAGAAACAAATTTTACTGTATAATAAAGTCATTTTATTTACCCTTGTGATGGTCGTTGGCTTGATGGAATGGAGTGGCCGGTTTCCTCAGCATTAAACACTTGATGAGGAACGTAGCCTTCTTCTTTTACCATCTTGAGGAATGATCCCTTGTAGGTGCTTTCTCTGTGATAATTGTATCTAGTTCCTCATCAATTGTGTTCTGTTTAGCTGGGTTGATAGCTTTTTGCATCAAGTGTACAGATGGCTTGTGGAGCCAGATTGATGGGATATTTTAACCTTGCAGTCTACACTCTGCTTATGAACTATCAAAGTTGAAACTCTCTCACTGTCATCTGCCTGTCTCTTTAATGTTTAAACCACTTCCCCTCAATGCTGTGTTCTTGACCAATCATGTGGCTTTAACCGAAGACTGGGAGCGGGGAATAGAGGACTAAAACAGTCGGCTGCCATTTTGTTGTTCGAAGAACGGGCACTTCGCGAACGACACATCACTCATTGAGGCAGCTCCGTGTACGAAAAAAGTTCGTATGCCAAGGTAAAATTTTCATAAATGTAAAGTTCGTAAACCGAAAAGTTCGTAAGCCAAGGGGTTCGTAAATCGAGGTATCACTGTATGTGCTTTATAGTGGAGCTGCACTCATTAAAGGCAGCCAATCAGCAGGAAAAAATATAGGCATTGTGCTCATTAAAAAGACCGATGACCTCAGCGGGTGCCTGCGAAATGCCAGCTAAGCAGTTTTTAATTCCATTTTTTTTTTCCACCAAGAAACACAACTATAAAATACGTATTTGCGGATGACCTTTTTTTTTTTTACTGATGCATGAAAAAAAAAGCGTGCCATTAAAGTGCTAGCCGGAGGTTTCCCGAAATTGGATGAAGCCAGCGGCGTTTACAAGGACAAGCCTTGTCGAGAGCTTTTGTTTCATTCCACTGGCTTGTTTGCTTTATGTTGCAGCAGCTTAAAAGCACCGCAAGCGCTCGACCTGTTTGGAAAATGCTTTGCTACTCTTCTGCAGTGCTTTTTAAGATGAGTGGTTGAAAGCAAGAGATGCAATGATGCAAGAGATGTTGTTATTTGGCCTGCCTCGAGGGCAAAATGGCCGTTCGGCGCTCCATGGAATTTGCAACTATCTCTAGAGACGCATTCCTATATGCGCTGGCGCTGTTTGTATTTCTAATTTTTGGTTCATAAGTCAGAGCAAAAATTGTGAGTGGAAAAATGTGTAAGGTCTCTAGGTGCAAATGTTTTTTTTTTTTAATTAATTAATTAATTAATTAATTTACTTAATTATTTATTTACTTGTTTGTTTGTTTCATTTATTTAAGTGTTTAGTTGTTTCATTGTTTAATGAATTATTTATCAATCTATTTATTTATGTATCTGTTTGTTTTTATTTACTCACCGAGCCATTTATTTGATTATTTACATGTTTATTTCTGTATTTATGTGTGTGTTTTTATTTATTTATAAATGTATTTATTTATTGTTCATTTATTCATCTAGCCATTTATATAGTTATTTGTTTAGTTGTTTAATTGTTATTTATATAGCCATCTATTTAGTCATTTATTTAACTTATTTATTTTTTTATTTATCCATCTATTTATTTGGTTATTGTTCATCTATTTATGTGTTTATTTATTTAGTTATTCATTGTATTTATTTCTTTTTTTATTCATTGATCTATTTATCTATGTATTTGTTTCTTGTTCATTTATTCACCAAGTCATTCATTTATTTACATGTTTATGTATTTTATTTTTTATTCATTCACGTCACCATTTATTTATTTATTTATTCTTATTCACTGTCCCATTTATTTCTTATTGGTTTATTGATTTATTGATTTATTTATTTATTGTTGAATTGTTTGCTTGTTTAATGTGTTATTTAGTTATTTAACCATTTATGTATTTATTTATTTATTTATTCTTTTTTTATTACTTTATTTATTTATTGTTGAATTGATTGCTTGTTTAATGTGTTATTTAGTTATTTAACCATTTATTTATTTACTTATTCATTCATTCATTCTTATTCACCGCGCCATTCGTTTCTTATTAATGTGTTTGTTTATTTATTTATTTATTGTTGCATTGTTTAATTTGCTTGTTTAATTTGTTATTTAGTTCTTTAACCATTTATTTATTTATTTATTTATTTATTGTCGTCCCGCCGTGAATAATATTCCCTTTTTTGCGTGTGTCATTTTCAGATCGTCTCTCAAAGGAAACTCACCAAAGCACTCCTCAAACAAGGAAACACTGCCGGAAAATCTTCTATCATGGTGTGGACACTGTTCAAAATCAGCAAAAACACACTTTCTCACAATCACAACTCACTTTTTCGGAGGGGGGAAAAAAACGGACAATTTATACGATGTTGCCACACATTCAGCGCGATCAATAGCTCATTTCCATCCCGTTTTCTCTCGCCTTCTTCTTCCTGCCACTCGTCAACTCCACTCCGAAGGTGACGGCGGAGGAGCTGTCCGGCAACGACGACTACGTCGAGCTCTCTTTCAGTGCACGGAAACTGGATGACAAGGTTTGTGGAACCAAAATGAGGCTTTGTTGAGATATTGGATCACCTTAAGTGACCCCCCCCCACTCCCCCACTAGATAACTGTTCATTTTCAGGCTTCCCGTGCGTGCACACGGGCACGGTCATGAATGACTAATCTAAACAGGTTGTGCCTTGGGCGGGAACTGTGGAAGTCAGCAAGAGAGAGCTGGACAATTTAACGCACACAAGAGAGAAAGACTTGGAAGAAACGAGGGAGAAATAATGATTCCTTTTCGAGGGTAAAGGATTTATGCTAGCACCTTATGGATGTGTTTTCCCTCTAAAGGATTTCTTCAGCAAGTCAGATCCATTCCTGGAGATTTTTCGAATCAACGACGATGGGAGCGAGTCACTCGTACACCGGACAGAGGTAATTACGGATTTAATGACTTTACCTCTGGTGTGCTTTTAAAAATCTTGTTTGTTTATATGTGCAACCACCAACATCCCTTCCCGACCTCGCCGGTATTGGTTCAGACGGTTATGAACAACTTGAGCCCCGTTTGGAAATCCTTTAAAGTTTCCTTCAACACGCTCTGCAGCGGAGACCAGGAAAGGGAGCTAAAGGTGAGTCCGCTATTGGTATTATTTATTGCGATTTTTTTTTTTTTTTTTTTTTTTTTTTTAGGATTGGATTAGCCTTTATTAGTCTCGCAGTGGAGAAATGTACATTTTCACAGCAGCAAAGTGATGAAAGTAAGAGGAAATGATGAAAGGAAGAAGTAGAAAAACAAAATTCAAGACCTACTGTAAAGGCAGCCACTCTCGGGACGCCATTTTGAAGTCAAAACAACAGCAACAAAAAACTAAATGACAAATAATGTGACGCAACACAAAGACCCATTCAATGTCAAGCACTTTCTGCACCATCTTTGTTGTGTGAAGCAGTTCTAGATGAAAGGGTCAAGGTGTCCTTTTCACCAGTGGATCAGGGACGTCATGGTGTCATGCGCATCTGCTACAAGCTAAATATGAAGTGGGGGGGCTGTCCAAAATACAATGCCATATATACATATTAGCTATCAAGCTAGCTAGCTATATATTTGCTATCTATTAGCTATCGAGCTTCTAGCTAAATATTAGTTATCTATGAGCTAGCTAGCTAACTTTCTATCTGAGTTACATCCGAGTTGAGTGAACGCTGGCTCGTGTTGCTATCTATTAGCTATCTATCTAGCTAGCAAGCTAGCTATATATTTGCTATCTATGAACTATCTAGCTAGTTATTCCGGGTTGAGTGAACGCTGGCGCATGCGGCTGCCGCTGCTCACCCACAGAAAAATTCTGTGACTGTAATGTGACCTTGAGAGTTTTGAAAGGCGCTTATAAATTAAATGTGTTATTATTATTATTAGGATAAATATTGAAAGCAAACACGAAGCTGTAGTATCCTTTGACGTAAAAGAAATTGGATCACATCTCCTGTCTCACAGAATCCGCTTCAATTCCAAGCTGCGACACAGTGTCATATATGCTGACGCTCTTTTTTTTTTTCTCATCGCGGGCTCCTCAAGCCGTGCATTCATCCAATCTTTGACACTTTTTAATAAGAAATAATAATGAATTCATTGATAAGCGCCTTTCAAAACTCTCACGGTCACTTTACAGTCACAGGATATTTTTTTCTGCGGGTGAGCAGCGGCAGCCACACGCGCCAGCATTCACTCAACCCGGAACTAACATATTAGTTGTGTTGCGTTCAGGAAACTTGGGAGTTGTGACTATCAACCCAATCCTACTCCCCATGACAAATTTCACATCTTTAATCTTCTTCCACATTGTTTGAATGGGTCGGTTTACTCCATACAACATCAAAATGGCGGTGGGTAGCCATTTTGAACAAGTAATGTCAAAGTAAAAAATAAATTACATAGAGGAAGAGGAATTAGGAATGTGGTGATCCAAAGCCCAATTCACCATCTACGCCACGACTTGGACCTGTTTTGACTGCGTCTAAAGTCCGGATTACTTTCTGTCATCAAATGTATCAGGTGCGCCCATTGGTCATGTGTTAAACCCCATCCATTTTTGATATCTCGTTAAATGCCATGTTTTATGTAACTAGGTCACCGGCAAACCGCGGGTTGACTCGGGGTCATGTTCCCAATTTTCAGGTTAGCGCGTTGTACAGGAGAAGATTACCAAAGAGCTCAAATGATCAAACTTTCACCTTTGCTCGCCAGAATACATTTGCGTAAATGAGCGGGAGAGCGGAGGGCCCCGCGCATCGACTCGGAATGCGTGAATAAACATGAGCTTGATCATCAAATATTCAGAGGCGTCTTAACTCTGCGTGGATCCTGACAGCAGGAGGAAAAGGGCTAACGCGCACACGTACGCGCCATGGGAGCCGGTTTCCCCGGCGACCCGTTTGAAGCGTTCGCGGTGTCGTGAGACATGGGCGGAAATTTTCTCTCTTTCCGCCGACCCTTGTCAAATAACACTCCATGCCGACTAATGCATGAATTAATGGCTGTTATATTTGTTTTGCTAAAGCTCTCATTTGGTATTCCCTGCATAGCTATTAATAAATAAATTACTTCCGTTTCATTGCGTTCAAACACCTTTATTTTGAAAACTGACCGGAACCTCTGGTACATCTGTCTACACAATGTCACTCTTGACGCAGATTACTGGTTAAATGAAAGTCGTTGGAAAGGGGAAAAGGCCCAAGAAGGTGACATGAAAGCATATGACTTTCCAAAAATAAAAAATAAAAAGAAGGCTATCAAGAGTTGTAATTAAAATATGAATTTATCTCAACAGGAAATTCCCACTTTGCATAACATGCAAGCAATGCTGAGTCATATTTTTCACGTGCTTCGTATTTGCATCTTATTTTGAAGGCACGTTTAAAGGTTACCATAGCAACCCAAGAGCGTTGCATCCCTACAAGATATTCCTCATGTTATGATTGGTCTTTGTTATGATGTTTACAAAATATGACGGTTGTCATGGAGCTCATATCATAAGATTTTGTTGTATTTCTTTCCTTCTTTGTTTCTTTCTTTGTTTCTTTCTTTCTTTCTTTCTTTCTTTCTTTCTTTCTTTCTTTCTTTCTTTCTTTCTTTCTTTCTTTCTTTCTTGCTATCTAGCTATCTAGGTCGCCATGTGTCTAGGTAGCCAGCTATCTAGGTAGCTAGCTATCTAGGTTGCTAACTATCTAGCTCTCTAGGTTGCTAGCTATCTAGGTTGCTAGCTTTCTAGGTAGCAATCTATTTAGGTAGCAATCTATCTAGCGATCGAGCTATCTATCGAGTGATCGAGCTATCTATCTAGCGATCGAGCTAGCTATCTAGTGATCGAGCTATATATCTAGCGATCGAGCTATCTATCTAGGGAGCTATCTATCGAGCTATCCATATAGCTATCAAACTATCTATCTAGCTATCGAGCAATCTATCTATCGAGCTATCTATCTAGCTATCAAGCTATCTATCTAGCGATCGAGCTATCTATCTAGCTATCGAGCTATCTATCTAGCTATCGAGCTATATATATAGCTATCGAGCTATCTATTTAGCTATTGAGCTATCTATCGAGCTATCTGTCTAGCTATCGAGCTATTTATCTAGCTATCGAGCTATTTATCTAGCCATCAAGCTATCTATCTATCTATCTATCTATCTATCTATCTATCTATCTATCTATCTATCTATCTATCTATCTATCTATCTATCTATCTATCTATCTATCTATCTATCTATCTATCTATCTATCTAGTTATATTCTCTTCTATTATATTATTTATCACTGGTCCCTGAAAATCTTGTTGGACACAAAACTGGTCCGTTTGGGGACCGCTGCATGAGCACCCATCCTCAAAGGTCACACCGTTCCTCAACCGAACGACAACCCCAAACATCTCTTCCTGTTTGTCTTTTTTTTTTCGTTGCCGTCATTCGATTGATTATTTACTTATTTTTTCAACCGCTTGTAAATGAAAGAATGGCGTCGTTCCGTCCGGGGGCGTGCTTGCTGACTCTCGGCTTTTTGGTTTTTTTTTTTCTCCAGGATTGCGGCCATTTGTCTTGTTCGCCGGCGGCTCGCAGGCCTCCAAAACACGCCGTCTCTTTAGGCCACATCCTTCTCAGCATCCTCAGATTAATATTTCACTGCCCCGTTGCCCCCCCACCAACACCTCGTTATCAATCATTCAACATGGCATTTCGTGTGTGTGTTTATGTGTGTATTTGCTCAGGTGATGGCGCAGCTGCGCTCTAAGCAGAAGACTCTGTCTTTTTATTGTTTTTTTGTTGTTGTTTTTTTTCAGTGCACCGTTTGGGACTGGGACTCGAACGGAAAGCACGATTTCATTGGGGAGTTTCAGACCACGTTTAAGGAGATGAGGGCAGAACAGGAGGGCAAGCAGGTGAGAAAATAAACCCGTCGTCAGGAAGCGCCGGCACATTCTGTAATCGTTTCCATCAAATTATGCTGATTGTTCAAATCGTCACCGGGTGAGATGTAATCAAAGCATGGCCGCCATGTGAAAAAGGCGCCCCAAAAATAGTCTTCTGAATTGCAGCGAGAAGCATCGTAATTAAAATAAATAAATAAATAAATTACCCACAATGCCACAGGCGCTGACACAACCGCATATCATCACCGGTTCAGGCGGATGAACTTTGCTACGGCTGCCTCGCAGCGGCAAGGACGTGACGTCCGCGAGTTTAATGAAGAAGGAAACGCTTTTGAAAAGCACTTTAAAATCAATTCAGGGATGTAGGATTTGTTCAAGGATTCTTATTTTTTTTGGTCGAATTTATCGGCGCGGGGATCAAGGCCGGTGTTTTTTGAAATGTAACACATGGTTGTTCTTCAATCTTGTGATTTTATTTATTTAAAGGATTTAAATTTCCTAACTGACATCAGAAAAACGTTTTATAGCATCTAAAAATACCCAAAACACGCAGGCTGATATTTTTTATCAAATGCAAAACACCAATAAAAATGACTTCAAGTGTCCCAAAACGACTTCAAAATGACCTCGGAGATGCCGAGTTTCAGAAGGTCCCGCCCACAAGTTCATGAAGTCACGCCAGGACGTCTTGCTTTGCTCGAGAATCAAAACAATGGCTTCAGATTCGGAGAAGATGCTTTCTTGTTACTCATCCAGTTATGGATATGTTTCAAATAGTTCTGAAGAGGAAAGCATAAATGTTTGCAATCGATTAAAGAAGTCCTTCTGTGTTCCCCGAAAATGCACAAGATGGCGCCCAAGCTCCGTTGGAAATGGGCTGATTTGTCTGCTGGGAATTTGTGTCAACTACTATCAAATAGTAGTCTTGGTGCAGCAAACAACAATTTACCATCGCGTTATGTGTTTTCCTTCTAATTTCGCCATCAACACGGATCAACACGATACCAAACAAAGTACCCAAAATGCATTGTGTGTCGCTTTCTTGGTCAGGGGCGTTCCTTTAGTGACGTCACGTACAGACTCGTCATCAACTCGAAACCAAGACTTTCTGAATATTCAGCGCGAGTCTTAAAACGTAAAATATAGCTAAATGCAGTGCAATCTTTGTAAAATACGCTCAGTAGAAGCCATTTGAAGTGATTTTACAAATTATGGACACAACTTTTTCAAAGGCGTCGGTTGTCCTTTAATTTTTTTACATCCTTTGCAATATCTCTACATTCATTTGAGCAAAGATAATTTCGCCGTGTTTATTTTTGAGTAAATATTTAACGTGAAATGCAGTGGCAGGCCGTGGATTTCATCGCTAGGCCTTCAGTAGGCTGCTTCAGTAGTGACTAGCCAATTATACTTTGTGAAAACTCTTGATGTATACCAGCGCCTGCACGACAGTGCCAGGGTTTTTCTTATTGTCACTCAAATTACAGAACCCACAGAATGTTGAGTTTTAGGACTATATAAACATTAAATGCAGCGTAAGAAAGCTCAGAGACTCTTCTTTAATTAATCAGAAAAAAAGAGTTAATTCCTAAATTATATGGGTCTGCAGTTATATGAGCTTGAAATAAGGGCAGCTGTTTATATAGCGCCTTAACAACAGCTGAAGCTGGAACAAAGCGCTAACATGGGAAGAAAAAAAAACATGTCCAGAGTCCATTTCCAGCACTTTATCGGCATCCTAGCATGAAAAAACAAAACGAGAACAAATTCGGGAATTGCCTTCTCCGTCATATTTTCAATTCTTGAATAAATTTGTGAATGGCAGTGAATGAGTTAATAAGAATTAATGGACAAAATATACTATCAGGCTGCCGAATTGATAAAAAAAAAAAACGAATTCTTTAAAAGCTCACTTTTTTTCAATAGAACTCAAGGCAAAGAAGCAGAATGCCACAAAATTCGGAAAATGAAATTTGAAACTGTCAAAAATCATCTGAAATAATGAGCAGGGTGGTTTACAATTTCACACGTCTTTTGTTTTTATTTCACATTGATACATTTAAAACGCTATCATAGCCTCTGAGGGGGAGCGGAGGGGCAAGTAGGGGTATGGGACATTACCGCCTGATTGTCACGTTCCAAATCTAAATATTTTCCTTCGATTCAGTGGGAATGCATCAACCCGAAATATCAGATGAAAAAGAAGAACTACCGAAACTCCGGCGTGGTCTTTCTCAACCACTGTAAGGTAAACTCAACCTCCTTGACCACCATTGTCAATTAAATTCAACAATTCAAGACTTGATTTATGTGTTACCTAAAACGTCTTTTCCCTCCATGACAGATCATCAAAATGTATTCCTTCTTGGATTATATCATGGGAGGCTGTCAAATCCAGTTCACCGTGAGTTGCCTTTCTGGAAAATGCTCGTTCTGGTGGGCAGTTCTTCATATATAGCGTGTGTGTGTGTGCATGTGTTCATCCCAGGTGGCAATAGACTTCACGGCATCCAATGGGGACCCCCGAAACAGCTGTTCCCTCCATTACATCCACCCCTACCAACCCAACGAATATCTCAAAGCTTTAGTGGCCGTGGGGGAGATCTGCCAAGACTATGACAGGTACGGCGGACACTCCAACCGTCACCTCATTTACACACACGCATTCCTTTTTCAATGGCTTTGTGAGGTCCGGATAAATCCAGATAAGGAGTGAGGACCACAGTTGCTGATAAATTTAGAGAACTAGTGTTACATATGAAGACTAAAGGTCACCCCATTTTCCACTTCAACTTCTTTAAAAACAAATAAATAAGAAGTGGACTTGAAACTGAAATACAGTAAAGTCTCGTTATATCGATATTCAAGGGAGTCCGAAAAAATATCGATATAACCGGGACTATCGATATATCCGACCCTGTTTGCATGCAATTTTCTCCGTGCGTGCATAGAAATAGTATCGATATAACCGGGACTATCGATATATCCGATATCGATATAACGAGACTTTACTGTAACAGCAGGAGTGAGGTTTCTGAATTCAAAGTCCTCACCCCTGTAGTGAATTTGGTTAAAATATCATTTTACTTTTTGTGGTATGAACTTTTTCCTCTCATTAACCACGGACACACATACACATAAACACACACAGTGAGTAAAAAGTGTGTGTATCCAAGTGAAATGAAAATACACACAAAAAAAACATTTTGGGTGAATTTGTGAGGACCTTTCTGGAACTTTAACAGATGCATATATAGACCCTCTAAAAGCCTTTAGAATGAAAAACTTGTGAGGACCGGCCAAAAGGTCCCCACTTGTCAAAAATGTCCTCACTACGTATGGTGTAAAATGTTAGTGGTCCTTACAAGACTAGTCATACAAACACACACACACACACACACACACACACACACACACACACACACACACACACACACACACACACACACACACACACACACATACAAATTAATTCCAACTCCTTTTATCTTATTTTCCTATTTCTCGGTCTCTTCAATGAAAACGTGGGTCAATCCAGCGATAAAATGTTCCCGGCGTTTGGTTTTGGAGCTTTAATCCCGCCTGACTTCAAGGTAGGTGTGTTAGCGTGTCTATCCAGATGAAAGGCAAAACGCATCTGACGTCGCATTAAGGCCTTGTTTTTCTCTCACGTGAAGGTGTCACATGATTTTGCCGTCAACTTTGACGAAGACAATCCCGAATGCGCCGGTAAGCTTTTCAAACGCACGTCTGCTACAAGCAAAATGTTGAAAGCAAACAAAGCTGGAGCATCCATTGACGAAAAGAGATTGGCTCACATCTCCTGCCCCACGTAAATCCGCTTCAATTCCAAGCGGCGACAAATCCACATACGCTTCTTTCTTCTCATCGTGGGCTCCTCAAGCAAGTTCTCCAGTGCCATTTTTTTCTCCTGTATTGCGCACGCATGCCCAATCGGGAGATTTGTCATGATTATTTCAGGCTACAACACACACAGAGAAAAATAACACTCATCCGGATGTGTGAAATTGGCTTCTGTACTCTTCCTTCCACATTGATGCTTTCTTGCTGTGAGCTCGGAAGCGCCATCTTTGGATTGCGTTTATGACGTCGCACCCACAAAAACATCCCATCACCTTGTTATATCTCGAATCGTCACGGAAACAACGTTGATTATTTGAGCACTTTTCCGTATGTGCACGTCGCAGGAATCCAAGGGGTGGTTGAGGCCTACCAGAATTGCCTTCCCAAGATTCAACTCTACGGGCCCACCAATATCGCCCCCATCATCCAGAAAGTAGCCTCGTCCGCCTCGGAGGAGATGCACACCAAAGAGGCCATGGTGAGAAGGGGCAAAAAAAATCTTTTTCATGTACTTCATAATTCCGAATTTTCATCCATTTTTGTCTGGTGTATATGATTTTTTTAATATTCAAATCTGCCTCTTCACTACCAATAGGAATATTTCATCCTCCTCATCCTGACCGACGGCGTCATCACCGACATGGCCGACACGCGGGAAGCCATCGTGCACGCCTCCCACCTCCCCATGTCCGTCATCATCGTCGGCGTGGGCAACGCCGACTTCACCGACATGCAGATTTTGGACGGTGACGACGGCATCCTGCGTTCGCCCAAGGGCGAGCCCGTCCTCCGAGACATCGTCCAGTTTGTGCCCTTTAAGGATTTCAAGCATGTAAGCACGCACGAGAGGCACGTTTTGAAATTGGGTCCCAAATCCCTCACACACCTCATCCCTACCATGTAGCAAAAACATGTGTGTGCGCGTGTGCTCGTGTGCGTGTGTATGTGCGTGTGTGTGTGTGTGTGTGTGTGTGTGTGTGTGTGTGTGTGTGTGTGTGTGTGTGTGATGAGAGTCTACGAGAGCCACATTTTGAAATTGGGTCCACACATGGCGAATCCCTCACACATCTTGTCCCCTCTATATAGCAAAAACGAGTGTGTGTGTGTGTGTGTGTGTATGTGGACGAGAGTCTACGAGAGCCACATTTTGAAATTGGGTCCCCATGAGGTCAATCCCTCACACATCTCGTCCCCACCGTGACAAAAACATGTATGTGTATATGCATGTGTGTGTGTGTGTGTGTGTGGACGAGAGTCTACGAGAACCACATTTTGAATTTGGGGGGACCCATGTGGCAAATCCCTCATACACCTCGTCCCCACCTTGTCACAAAAACGTGTGAATGTGTGCGGTTGTGTATTTGTGCTCGTGCATGTATGCGTGTTTGTGTGGACGAGTTTACAAGAGGCACATTTTGAAATTGGGTCCCCATGTGGCAAATCCCTCACGCACCTCGTCCCCTCTATATTGCAAAAATGTGTGTGTGTATATGTGTGTGTGTGTGTGTGTGTGTGTGTGTCTATTTATGTGGACGAGTCTACGAGAGCCACATTTTAAAATTGAGTCCCCATGTCGTCAATCCCTCACACATATCGTCCCCACCATGATGAAAAAACATGTATCTGGGTGTACATGCATGTGTGAGTGTGTGTTTGTGTGGACGAGAGTCTAGAAGAGGCACCTTTTGAAATTGGGTCCCCACGTGGTAAATCCCTCGCGCACATTGTCCCCACTATGTAGAAAAAACATGGATGAGTGTGTGTGTGTGCGTGCTCGGATGGCATTGATGTAGTCAGGCTTTGACAGGGCCTGTTTGGCTGGATTTGTTACGCTAAGTTTGCTCTTTGGCAGGTTGAGAAATCAACCAATTAGGTGCCAACCAAACAGAAAGTGTCCGTGTGCTTGGATGTGGGTGGGTGGTGACTCAATCAAAGTCCTGGGGTGGGGGGGGGGGGGGGGTGCATAACTGGGGGAGTGGGCTGTAAAGATATGGACCCGGAGATATTCACAAAAGGGACGTGCGGGTTGTGGAAGTAAACAATCGGGGCGTGGAAGTGGGTGGCTGATTGGGGGTGGGGGGGGGGGTCAGCGGGAGAGGCGAGCTAATGACAAAAGGGAGCAAGGGAGTGTGTGACGGCGGTTGGCGAGGTGATTTTCTGCTCTGTCGTTTCTTTTCAAAGGGGATTAAGGGGAAGCGGGCAAGTGTGTGACAAGGCCGACTTGGATGTCTCAGGTCGGAAGCGCCTGTACGTGTTTTTTTTTAACGAAGAGGGGCCGATGAGTGGACTTTTGATAGCACATTGTCTCAGGGAATTAGGTTGAGATAGAGAGTAAGCGACTGACGATGTTATTCTCCCCCCCGCCCCCCTTCCCCTGTCCATTCACCCAGCACTCAACTTCCATTATTACACAGAGTGCATTTCAAACAACCGCAGAACTTTACCGTTCCGTAAGGACGTTTTAGGAATGCTTATTTTAAAAGCATCCTGCTTCGCCGAGGCTTTTCTTGCCCACTAGGCTGATTTGTGTGCTCAGTTCCCGATTCAGTGACGATGTAGTCTGACCTGGGATTTACGAGATGACCTTTCGTCAAATCGGTTCCTGGAAAAGTCCAAAAAGACGCCTGAGAACTCTTAAAGGACAACCGACGTCCCCGGACAAGTTGTGTCCATAATTTGTCAAATCACTTCAAATGACTTCTACTGAGTGTATTTTAATAAGATTCCACCGCATCTAGCTATATTTTACGTTTTAAGACTCTCGCTGAATATTCAGGAAGTCTTGTTTTTGAGTTGGTGACGAGTCCTCACGTGACGTCAGAAAAGGACCGCCTGCTCACCGTGAAAAGGACGCATTGTCGCATTGTCCTTCCATCACGTCAATGTATTTTGCTGTAGTTGTTTGGTCTGGGGACCTCGTGTTGCACCCAAAAGCCGCCAGAGGGCGTCCAAGCGCCATTTAAGAATTTATCAGCCTGTGGCGACGGAGGTGGCCACAGGATGTCGCCATTTTGTGCCTCTTTTTTTTTGTGAGAGATTTTTCCCCCAACGTTGCCTCAAAATGGCCCAAATACATTCTTTAATCGATTGCAAACATGTATGCTTTGCTCTTCAGGACTATTTGAATCATATTCATAACTGGATGTGGAACAAGAAATATTCTCCGAATCTGAAGCCATTGTTTTGATTCACAAGCAATGCAAGACGTCTTGGCGTGATGTCACAAAATGGGGGCGGGACTTTCTGAAAATGCCCAATTCGAAGCTCATTTTTTTGCAGATATTGGACACTTTAAGTCATTTTTATTGCCTTTGACTAAAAATATCATACTGCGTGTTTTGGGTATTTTCGATGCTATAAAACGTTTTTCTGGTGTCAGTTAAAAAACAAAAAAGTGACGTCGGTTGTCCTTTAAGTTCAGCTCACTTATCGTAAAGTGCCAACCAAAACCCAGAGGAGCACATGTGGAAGTTTTTCAACCCACTCGTCCACTTCCCACTTCCCCATCCAAGCTTGTCGGATCCCGTCAGTCTCCCTGCGCTACGCCTATGACGGCATCAGGCTCAAGAGTGAATTCCAGACTGCGAGTCACGCGCGGTTAGCGATGCGAAAGGCTTCTTAATGTATTCCGTTTTCTTTTCCCTTCTCTCTGTCCCGTCTGTCTGTCTGTCAACATCTCGACAGGCGTCCCCAGCTGCCCTAGCAAAAAGTGTTCTGGCAGAAGTCCCAAACCAGGTGGTGGATTACTACAACGCAAAAGGCATCAAACCCAAGTGTATGCCGGACTATGAGTCAACAAGGGCCTTCAGTCCCTGACGACGGACGAGCTCGATACGTGTTTACAATACGAGTGTGCATTGCTTACCCCTCCGGCGTACCATTTACACCACCTACACTCGCACACATTTATGTAAATCAGTGGCAGGCCGTGGATTTCATCGCTAGGCCTTCAGTAGTGCGACGTCTGAATCAATCCAGACTGAAAAGAAATGTGGTGTGATTCACTACAAGTCCACTAGAGGGTACCATTAGCCAGGAAATAACTGTCCGACCTTTCTTAATGACGTCCATTTTTTTTCCTTGAAAAGTATGTCTTTAAAATGGCCTTAACAGTGTATCTACAACCAAATTTCTTCTCCCTTTTTCAGCCATTGTGGGTTGACAAAACTGTTATTCAATCGACACAACGATATATTTGCCGATACATATACAGTGTGCTAGCTCTGGCCAGTATGCTCTTATCACTAGCGACTAGTGATACTATGATTGGATAGTGATCTGCCAATGTTGTGACTAGCCAATCATAGTTTACGAAAACTAATGAAACTGTACCTTCTTGAAGGCCTTGAGTTGCCAATTCGAAATCTGATTGGTTAAAGCAACAGTTTCATCGACATTTATTTTCATGCTCCAGGGCCTGCAGAACTGATTGTGAAGGCGTCCAGGTAGATTTCTGACCCTGGTAACAAATGAGGGCTGAAATGTCATTGGAATTCATGGACAAAATCTAATTCACATCAGTCCGTGCGTGATTCAGATATTTTTAGGCCAGCAGAGAAGGCTTTGCAGGCCTTGCCGGTCCGCCACTGATGTAAATACATACAGTAGAATTTTGCCTAGCTCATAGAAAGAAATAGCTCATTCAGGTGAACCAATTTCAACCCCTTATCACTGACTACTGCATGTTCGGCTTTTTCATGGCCTTAGCCGGGAATCCAATCCTTGTATATCTTCCACCTTTCTAGATACGAGTTAACCGAATCAGCATGCGGTTCACAGCCAGCCCAAAGAATTGACCTAATACATTGTTGGCATAACTAGCAAGATGCTTCGGTAGCGCAAATGTGATGAATGTATTCTAAAAAACTAGCATTGCACTTTGTATTCAACTATTTCCATGGGTGTTAGTTTGCCTGTTAGGTAATTACTTCTGCTAGCGACGCCCTTGTAGAAGGCTTGCTGGTTATGAAATAAAGTATCTGTCATTTCAAAGATATTATGGGCTGTTTTTTTCTACAGAATTCTTTTTTTTTTGGGGGGGGGGGGGTAATTGTAATAATTTCTTAATAACCTTCCTAAATTGTCAAGTTTTGCAGGGGTAGCTTGGTTATGGGTTGTAGGCACTGATCTGTGAGATCTTCCCCCCTTGTAAACTGCATGTTGATTATAATAAAGGTACTTTGTTTTTCTCATTTGGTGCAGTTTGCTCTTTGTTCACGTAATGAGCGGTAAAGTCAAAAGTCAACGTCAACTTTATTGTCAAATATGCTAATATGCATGACATACAGCACAGATGAAATTACTGTACTCTCGGACCCAGCGTGCAAGGCACGTATGACTTTAACAAACATAATAAACACGAAAATGGCAATTTGCCGGGAGAGAGAGGCATGTATGTGTGTGTGTTTAAGGTGTAAAATCGATCCCCTCTGTGAGGGCAATTGAAAAAAAAAATCAAGCGGATCACACGAGGAGGAGCCGAGGGCGCAGATGTCTTATACTGGAGAATTTAATGAACTCAGCAGAAGAGAGGGACGCAATGTAGACATTGCCGACTTTCACCGTTTCATTCCTTTAATTCCCAAAGGTTCGATTTAAAAGATATGATTTAGATATGACAAGGTGAACCAAAGCAAATCTTTTTTTTTTAAGCTAAAATTGTAACGTTTATATTTGCGACCAATGGGCAACACTGTGGGGTCACGCCTGCAGCTGCACAAGGGTTGGTCATGGTTTTGTTTGCTACTTTGGACCTTCCTGTTTTGATGACTTTGCTGTTTGAGATTTTGTTCCTGCCAACTTTTTTTAATACAATTTGTCAAATACACCCTGCTCCTCCCTCCTGCCTATATTTTTGGGGTCCACCACCACCTTGCAAAATGTGATAAAAAAAAGTGGTTGTGTTCAGTGAGAAACATTTCACAAGCCGTCAACTTCCTGTCAAAATTATTTTCGTAAAACTGGAAACCGTTCGATCAGCGAATAGAAGACTAACTATTTACTTTGTGATTCACTCCGTGCGACATTAAAGATATGATAATAATAATAATAATAATAATAATAATAATAATATAATAATGATTATGAAAATGCCGATAATGCCGATAAAGACGAAAATAACAGTGATAACAATGATAACAATAATAACAATTTATATATTTATATAATAATTTACAAGCGCCTTTCAAATCACATAAGGACACTTTACAATTAAAAGAACAAGAAACACCAGAACAATACATGTTCACATCCGTTCCATCAAATGCACAGTTTCAATTCAACAACTGTGAAGGTCAAGAAGGGAATTCTCCGTCATGCAGTTTCTTCGGTTTTGATTGTGCCAACTCCTTTGGTACCGTGTCTCTGAACACATTGACTACGGTGAATGTAATGACTGTTCGCATAATGTTCAAACCTCCAGTGAGCTACTCGGGATTGAACTCATAGCTCACAGACAGTCCCAAGTTGCTCTTGTCGCGCAGCTGCACAGATTTTGTTTGAATACACAAACAGCAACGCTCCATAGACATTTGGAACTCTCAAAATATTACCTTATCCAACTCTAAATCTGATGATATACTTTAACAAAGACAGCTGGGGTTGCTTCCAGCACACCCGTGAGTCCATCACCCTTGTGTGGTTCATAAAATGGGTGAATAATTCATTGACTTAAATACCGAAATGTTATTTATTTACTGTCATTGGTTTATAGACTGAACGGCTCATTGAGAATATCTCTGACGGTTAATTTTAATGATGTTTTTCGTCTTTTTATTTCCTGAGTATGCAAATTTATACAATTTGGTGGATGCATTTACAGAGCGCCGGCAAAGTATTTTCAGTACGGTAATATGAAATGAAAAATGGATGGATTCATCTATCACAGACTATCACAGTCTTTATTCTTGGAAACCGAGCAGGTAAAGGGTCTCAACCGCAATTGGGTCAGTCAATACTTTCAGCAAACGGAACAATTTTCTTCAATGTCATCCTCAAAACCTAACACACACTATACATAACCTTGAGGTGTTCCTGTATGAGGTCATGTGATCAATGATTTTGTGCATCAATATGATTAATTCTGTTTGCGTGTGAAAATAATTACACAGAATGCAAATAAGCTTATATGATTGGTGACGCTGTCTTACAAAACCACAGGCTAAAGCGTCTGTAATATTTGTCACCCAAAATAGCACATATTTGAATGATACAAGAACGGATCATTTTCACACTATTAACGTGAGTGTGTTAGATCCATCCATTTCCTTAGCTGCCTCACTCTCAAACTGACTTTGAAATAGAGGCAAAACGGAGGCACAAAACATACCTTATTGTTTGTAAAAAATAGTACAGTGATACATGATCGAATATGTCATAATAATAAAAAATTAAGAATGCCGTATTGGGTTTGACTTTACAGTATTGTGATGTACTGAAACAGTGTAAAACTGGGCGATATAAAACATTTAAGTATTTCAAGATAGTATGAAAAAGAATTATTTTATTTAATATAATTTAATATTAATATTATAAGACATTTTTATATTAAATAATATTTCAACATTATTTTTATAATCTTTTTTTTCAGCGCGGACCGTATGCGGTGTAGCCCGTGCTCCGGGGAACTTTTTTTCTCAAACGCCGGAAGTAAATAAGGTGACATTTCGAGCAGTTTAACATTAGCGACACGAACACGTGTTTTTCTTCTAGTAATGAATTTTTAGACGTTTTTATTCATTCGTTCTCTCTTTCCCCTTCATAAAATCTTTCGAGAGCAAGGAACATAACGAAATGGCATCGTGGGGTTGCCGACTTCTCCAGCAGGGAACTCGTCTGATTTGTCACCGAGCAGCAGCTGAAAGGTGGCTAATGCTAATTGCTTTACCGTCTGCTTGTTGACTACTATTAATATCATGATGTATTTTATCATCGGCAGTTTTATTTTGATTTTCTCATAATACGTGTAAAATAGTGATGTGGTTTTTTTTTTCGTGGTGGTGGTGGGGGGGGGGGTCATCAACAATATGATTGTTTGCACTTGTGACGTTTTCCTGAAACTACTAAAACCTGGAGTCCTATGATAACTGTACATGCTCAGTAAATCACAAACCAATATGTTATTACTATATCCCATATATTTTCGAACAATGTTATACTTTCTTAAGCACTTTTACAATCCATATCATGTGGACAATAAGCACCCAGTTTTAATATATTAAAATCAACGACCCATCTCATTACATTTTGTTTTGATCGACTGCAATTTGCTGTCAGTAACAGCTAGGTCAAGTTTTGAACCATCTCCAACTGACCTGAATGTGGCTTTTCTTGCAGCTGCTTTAAGTCAGTAACTTGTGTCAGGACTTTGAGGAAGTGTACGTGGTTTGACGAGCACCTCACGGAAGAGAATCAACAATTCATGAGGAGAGAAACAGCCGAGGAATACAGAAAACAAACTGCGGACAAGCTCAACCCGTTAAAAGACGAACCGTGGCAGCGACATGAATGGACAGAAGGTGGCTATGTTCATCAAAATAAATTAATATGGACAACTATCATATAAAGCAGTCACAAAGTGCAAATATAAAAAAATATTTTATTTTCGGTCATTTTACCCCGTTCTCACTGTTTTTTTAAAACTTTGTTTGCATTAGGTAGTCGGAGAGTTGGACTGGTCGCAGTGAAGTTGGGTATGGCTCCTTTGTGGTCAAAAACTGGAGAAAGACATGTCGTCACTTTGCTGCAGGTAAATGGGAGCATATTTTGTAGTTGCATCACATTTTTGTCCCACATTAAAATGCATTTTCCATGTCTCAATGTTACCTGTGTGCTAATTGTAAAACCTGCTTCAGGTTCAAGACTGCCATGTGATACAGCACCTGTCGAAAGAAGATTATGATGGACGCACCGCCGCTCTCGTTGTAGGAGGAAAAAATGTATCGCCGTTCCATGTAAGAAACTTGTGTTTGTCATCGTAAAATATACATTCCGTAGGTCTTCATCCTGGACATATCCATTGCTCATTTTCTGGAATAAAACCGCAGGAGGTAATCGCAAAATAAGCTAGCTCCGATTAATAATTTTACATTATCGATATAACCGGACTATCGATATATCCGATCCTGCGGGCATGTAATTTTCTCCTTGAGTTCATAGAAATAGTATCGTAATAAGCAGTATTATCGATATAACCGATAGCGATATAACGAGACTTTACTGTATATGGATAAAGTTAGAAAATGCACCATTCATTGGGGGTGCGCCTTATACTCCAGTCTGCCTTATACGCCGGAAAATACGGTGATATATATTTTTTTCAGAAAGGGGCAAAATAAATAAATTAACTCATTCACTCCCACTCCATGTGCAAAAATGTGCCTACTCTAGTGCCAGGGTTTTTGTCATTTTCACTCAATTTGCAGGACCCACAGAATATTGAGTTTAATAATAATAATAATAATAATAATAAATTGGGCAATCAGGCCAGTCGTCAGTCAAGACAATAGAAGCAATCAGTGGAGCAATCAGTGGAGCTGCAGGAATTGGTCCTCTGCTCCCCCCAACCTGAGAGCAGGGACCAATCATGGCAGAGTCCGGCACCGCCACGTCTGGACAGTACGGATATATATATATATATATATATATATATATATATATATATATATATATATATATATATATATATATATATATATATATATATATATATCTCTGTACTGTCCAGTACAGATGACGGCTGCAGAAACCTTTTCATCACTCATCATCATGATAATAATAATACTTTTAGGACTACATAAACATATACAGTGATACCTCGGTTTACAAACCCCTTGCCTTATGAATTTTTCGGCTTACGGACGTTAAATTAATGAAAGTTTTACCTTGGCATACAAACTATTTTTTTGGGGTTTACAGAAAGAGAGTGAAGCCGTTCTCCAAAAAGAAAATGGCTGCTGACTTATTATCCAGTAAAGTTTATTTCTTTAATTATAATACCATAGCCATTCATACCATTTATTATACATAAAATAAGGTATCGTTGGTGTAGTTTTAAGGCTTAGAAAATTAGAAAGTAGAGAATTGTGTTTTATGGGGACACGGGAATGGAATATTTTCATTTTAATGGTTTCCTATGGGAAATTAATTTTTGGGATACACAATTTTCACCTTACACACTCTGTCTAGGACCCAATTAAATTCGTAAGCCAATGTATCAGTGTGATCCAGTGCACCTTACATATTGAAAAGGTTTGAAATACACCATTCATTGGGATCGCGCCTTATACTACGATGCGCCTCATCCACTGGAAAATATGGTATTCCCTTTCCGGTTTGTGTATTGATATGTTATATATTCCTTTTTAACCTTTACAAATTGAATTACATTGATTTTTAAACCGACGACAACATGAAAGGTGATTTCACATTATTTCACGTCGCCGTACAAAATCCATCAGAGAAGTCGCGGCTCATTAGCATTCGACGCTAACTCATTTCATCCCGTGATCTCCACATCATGAATGTCTTCTGCACTTTGATTGACGGCGTAATAATAACATTGCTCGGCCGTAATGCACCAAGGCAGCACATTGTTCCTTATTACGGTTCTCGCCACATATCAGCAGCATGAGGAAATCATATTTGCGTTATGGAAATAGAACTTGATGATTGAATTGAGCTCCGATTGGGACTTAGCTTATCTATATATATATATATATTTTTTTTTTTTATGACTGCACTTCTACAGACGGGAAATTAAAGTCGCCCAGTCGCCATCCGTGGGTGGATGGATGAAGTGTGTTAAATACTGAAAGCACTTTACGAGCACGAGGTAGCGTTTGACTCGAAGCAGGCTAACTCTAGAGCTAGCACGTCATCGTCATTCATTGCGTGGACGTGTCTGCAGGTGTGCGTTTCAATCTGCCCCCGCCTATGTCTTATTTCATCCCAGGTGTGTAAAAGTAATTGAAGCTCAATAGATTTTACAGCTGCTTTGTCCCGCCGCCGCTGACATCCGTCGTTCATCTGGATGCTGACTTTAACGATGTTAATAAACTCGAAGGTGACTCAGATTCACTTATGTGAGCAACGCCAAGTGCTCCGGTGACAGCGCTTTATTGACCTTGCCGCTTCCGCCCGCCCCAAGGAAAACGATGTGGTTCTGATTGAGAATAGACAGAATGGAAGTTATCATATTTGAAAGTTTCATGCTGTTGTATGATTCGTTGGCGGAACGCAAGGCCCGCAATGGAAGCACGGTAAATCTGGGGACAATCTGAGTTAGCATATTGAAATGTTTCATGCTGTTGTATGATTAGTTGGCGGAACGCAAGGCCCACAATGGAAGCACGGAAAATCTGGGGGTCAATCTGAGATGGAGAAGATCTGGCCTGGGACTAATTTAGGACTTGGTAAACTCCTGCACAGGAAGAGCTAATTAACCAGGTTACTTGCTAGTAGTAAAAGGCAATCTTCATGTGTTCGAGCCTTTGTTTTACAGTGTCCGAGCGAACATCTCTGACAGTTTCCGAGCGTCTTCTCTCCTTCGCTGTGAGCTTTATCGCTTGTCATTGTCTTATCAACAATGACTTTATTGTCTTTTCTTTTTTCCTCTCTTCACTTCTTTTTATTTATTTGGCTCTCCAGCTGTCTATCTGGCTGGCTATCTAGCTAGCTACCTAGCTGGCTATATATTTGCTATCTAGCTAGTTATCTATTTGCTATCTATTAGCTGGCTATATATTAGCTATCTAGCTGGCTATTAGCTGTCTATCCTGCTAGCTATTTAGCTAGTAAGCTAGCTATTTCTTTTTTCCTCTCTTGGCTTCTTTTTATTTATCTGGCTCTCCAGCTGTCTATCTCGCTGGCTATCTAGCTAGCTACCTAGCTGGCTATATATTTGCTATCTAGCTAGTTATCTATTTGCTATCTATTAGCTGTCTAGCTGGCTATATTAGCTATCTAGCTAGCTATTAGATATCTATCTTGCTAGCTATCTAGCTGGCAAGCTAGCTATTTCTTTTTTCCTATTCACTTCTTTTTATTTATCTGGCTATCCAGCTGTCTATCTGGCTGAATATCTAGCTAGCTACCTAGCTGGCAATATATTTGCTATCTAGCTAGCTATCTCTTTACTATCTATTAGCTGTCAACCTGGCTATTTAGCTGGCTATATATTAGCTATCTAGCTGGCTATTAGCTATCTATCTGGCTAGCTATTAGCTATATATTAGCTAGCTTTCTACCTATTTGAGTTACTTCCAGGTTGAGTGAACGCTGGTGCGTGTGGCTTCCGCTGCTTACCCACAGAAAAACTTATTCTGTGACTGGAAAGTGACCTTGAGAGTTTTGAAAGGCGCTTATAAATGAAATGTATTATTATTAATTATATAATACATAATATATTAATAATATTATAATTAATTTCTCCACTGTGAGACTAATAAAGGCATATCCAATCCATTATTATTATTATTATTATTATTATTATTATTATTATTATCAGCCCCTTTTGAACTCTCTTCACACAGAGTTATCGGATGTGTTTGTCGGAATAAAACATACTTGGCAGGCTGATTCTCAGGCAACAGAAGGGGAGAAAGAAAGCGTTTTGGAGTGACTAGCTTGGCAGAGGCGAACGCGGGCAAATGTCAAGACACGTTGCCAAGTGTGTGCGTGGGTGCGCGGACTTGGCTCCCACACGGTTTTAACAGGCCCGCTGTCAGATTTAAAATGCCAGCATCTCACTGCCGGTTCTTCTTCATTGCTTTATTCCCCCTCTACGCCACCCCTTTTCTTCACATCTCTTAACATTCCCTTTTTTTGTGTGTATGCCTTTCTATCCACTTTGACTGACAGCGATCCGAAAAGCGAATGGAGATGTACATGAATGCCGGAGTGCCTATGAAACAGAAAATCACCACCTTCAAAGTCTCGGACAATGCTATTATTAAACCAGGTACGCACATATTCAATTTGTGATGAGCTTAAAGGACAACCGACGCTGCCGTACAAGTTGTGTCCCTAATTTGTAAAATCACTTCAAATGACTTCTACTGAGCGTATTTTACAAGGATTCCACTGCATATAGCTATATTTTATGTTTTAAGACTCGCGCTGAATATTCAGGAAGTCTTGTTTTCGACTTGGTGACGATTCCTGACGTGCGTGACGTCACGTCAGGAACGCCCCTGACCGGGAAAGCCACACACAATGCATTTTGGGTACTTTCTTTGGTCTGAAAACATCGTGTTGATCCGTGATGGTGAAATTAGAAGGAAAACACATAAATAACACGATGGTGAATTGTTGTGTGTTGCACCAAGACTACTATTTGATACTAGTTGACACAAATTCCCAGCAGACAAATCAGCCCATTTCCAACGGAGCTTGGGCGCCATCTTGTGCATTTTCGGGGAGCTACTTTGGAGTCCAGACGCTTCAAAATGACACGGAAGGACTTCTTTAATCGATTGCAAACATGTATGCTTTCCTCTTCAGAACTATTTGAATCCTATTCATAACTGGATGCGTAACAAGAAAGCATCTTCTCCGAATCTGCAGCCATTGTGTTGATTCTAGAGCAAGGCAAGATATCCTGGCGTGACGTCACGAACAAGGGGGCGACATTCTGAAACTCGCCATTTCCAACGTCATTTTGAAATAGTTTTGGGACACTTTAAGTCATTTTTATTGGTGTTTTGCATTTGACAAAAAATATCAGCCTGTGTGTTTTGGGTGTTTTGGATGCTCTAAAACGTTTTTCTGATGTCAGTTAGGAAACAAAAAAATGGTGTCGGTTGTCCTTTAATGCAACTTTGGTTTTCCCAAAGGCGTCTGAGTAATTATGCTTCCGTGTATGTGGGCAGGCACCCCGTTGTATGCTGCGCATTTCCGCCCAGGCCAATATGTGGACATCACAGCCAAATCGTAAGCTCTCCTCTTCCCTCATGAAATTTCCTCCTTGGGTTCTTGCAAATTTTTCTTCCATATGTTGTATTTTGCGGCGAGTGATTAGCACCCCGTGCAGAGGTCGCAAATTCAAGACCCGGTCCGGCCACCCTGTGCGGAGTTTGCAATGTTCTCCCTGTGTGGGTTTTTTTTGCATTCATGGCTGCTTTGAAGTCAGACGTTGACTACATCGCGCAATACAATTTTCAAACCGATAGGTTTAGCATCAAGTGTTAGCATTAGGCCCGATGTTAACTCATTCACTGCCAATCACAAATTAATTCGGGTATTGAAAGTATGATGTAGAGTGCCATTCCCAAATTTTTCCGTTTTTTTTTTTTTTTTTTTTTTTTTCTTCTTCATGCTTGGGTGCTGATTAAGCGCTGGTCAGATCTATGTTTTTCCCTTCCACGAGGGGACAGCGTTTGCCATTTTCCGTTGTTGTTAAAGCGCTATATAAATCAATACAAGTGCGTAATCCCAGGACTAGCTGGCTAGCTAGCTATCTATTAGCTATATATCTAGCTAGCTAGCTGTATTGCTAGATAGCTGTGTAGCTGGCTAGCTGTATATCTTTCTAGTTGGCCGTCTAGCTAGCTATCTATTGGCTATCAGCTAGCTAGGTAGTTTTTTATCTATTTGAGTTACATCTGGGTTGAGTGAACGCTGGCATGTGTGGCTGCCACTGCTCACCCACAGAAAAATTGATCCTGTGACGTTGAGAGTTGTGAAAGGTGCTTATAAATCACATGTATTATTTTTATTATTATTAGTAGTAGTATTAGTAGTAGTAGTATTACTATTATTAGTATATATATCAATACATATGTATTTTATAGTATTTTTTACACCTGCCCCCATTTCAAGCTCAAATAACTCCATACCCATCTAATTTACGAATTAACTCTTTTTTTCTGATGAAGGAAGCCAGTCTAAAGCTTCTAACGCTGTCTCGAATGTTTATGTAATCCTCCAACTCAATATTCTGGATGTCCTGCAATTTGAGTAAAAATGACAACAACCCTGGCACTGGAGTGGACACATTTTTGCACACGTCTGGCAGTTAATGAGTTAACACTAAATACTCTCAACGTTGAAGACCTTTGACTTCCCGGTGAGGTGTAATCTAGCAATTTTGTGTCCTGGATGTGTGTGCGTGCACCTGCGGCTAGTATTGGTAAAGGTTTTCAGGGCGTGATGAAACGTTGGGGGTTCAAAGGTCAGCCAGCCTCCCACGGACAAACCAAAACACATCGCAGACCAGGAGCTTCTGGACCCGGAGTAAGAAGTGACACCCACACATCCCGAAATGCTCGCCAAATAAGCAGTGACGGCTCATTAAATTCTGTTCATTTGTGGCATGAATCTTCTATCAGAATCCAGGCAAAGTTTTTAAAGGGAAAAAGATGCCAGGAAGAATGGGCAACGTTTACGTCACAGCTCACGGACTGAAGGTGAATGCTAGAACGTGGGGCGTCCATTGACCTTGACGATCCTCAATGGCAATTTCAGCGCAATCATTTTCTAATTTTATCCCACCTCCCTTCCAGATCTGGAGAGTCAATACCAAGCACAACGTGTTGTACGTTAACGGTTCCGTCCCTGGACACAGGAACTGCTTACTGAAGGTAAAAAAAAAAAACACCCAAAAAATTAACTTTGCAAAAAACGGTCGACCCCACGGGTGGTTGCCGCGGGAAACGGCGATGGGTGACCTTGCACCTCGAACGGAACGTCTCACCTGGACGGCAACTGTGATTCATCCTCGTTGACATTGTTGCTATATCAGCATTGTGCATGTATGTGCAAGGACGGGTAAGGGGGGCCAAGGAGGAGCGGGGGGGGGTGCGCTTTAATGATCTTTGTGATATCCACACCATCCATCTCCATACTCGACGTGCGCAGCCTATTATTTGTTTTGCAGACAAGCAATAATGAATACAAATGTGCTTAGCTTTTCACCTCGTTCATCCTTCTGAAGTGTGGATGCGCAACGGTGGCACTGGTGTGCATCCACAACAGTGCCAGGGTTTTTGTCATTTTCACTCAAATTACAGGGCTCACAGAATATTGAGTTTTAGGACGACATAAATATTCAATACAGCGTTAGAAACCTTTGCCACTCTTCTGTCATCAGCAGAAAAAAATGAGATAATTCCAAAGTAAAATGCGTCTGGAGTTATGTGAGCTTGAAATGGGGGCAGCTGTACAAAGTACAATGTAATACATACATATTGGTTTATATCATGCTTTAACAACAGCTGAAGCTGTAACGAAGCACTAACATGGAAAAAAGGCAAATGCAGCTCCCTCGTGGGAGGGAAAAACATTGCAAGAGGTCTGACCAGTGCTTTACCCCCCGCAAGAAAAAAACAAAACCCGAACAAAATCGGGAAATGGCGCTCTATGTCAGGCTTTTCAATACATTTGGGAATGGCAGTAAATGAGTGAAATGTTTTTTTTTTCAGGCAGAGGCTAAACTGGGTGAATTTATGTATTTTTTTTTTCCAAGTTAGTTATTTTGTGGACAAAATTTCTCATCCTCAATTATATTTATACAAAATAAGGGTTGATTGATTAACTCATTCACTGCCATTCACAAATTTATTCTAAAATTGAAAATATGATGTGGAGCGCCATTCCCGAATTTGTTTGGATTTTGTTTTTTCATGCTTGGGTGCTAATAAAGCGCTGGCCATGGCCTCTGGGAATGTTTTTTCTTTTCCACAAGGGGACAGCTTTTCCCTTTTTAACCATGTTAGCGCTTTGTTTCAGCTTCAGCTGTTGTTCAAGCGCTATATAAACCAATATGAATGTATTGCATTGTATTTAGAACAGCCGTCCTTATTTCAAGCTTATATAACTCCAGCCCCATATAACTTAGGAATTAACTCTTTTTTTCTGATTAATAATAATAATATATATTCATTTATAAGCGCCTTTCAAAACACTCAAGATCACTTTACAGTCACAGGATCAGTTTTTCCTGCGGGTGAGCAGCGGCAGCCACATGCGCCAGCGTTCACTCAACCCAGAAGTAACTCAAATAGATAAAAAAACTAGCTAGCTAGCTAAAAGATACCTAATGGATAGACAGCTAGCTAACTAGCTAGATAACCATATAGCTAATAAATATCCAGCTACATAGCTAGCTAGCCAGCCAGATAGCTAATAAATAGCAAATGGATATCAAATAGATAGCGAGCTAGACAAAAGTAGAGAGTCTAAAGTTTCTTAACGCTGTATTGAATGTTTATATAGTCCTAAAACGTAATGTTCTGTGGGTCCTGCAATTTGAGTGAAAATGACAAAAACCCTGGCACTAGAGTGGACAATTTTTTTTGCACATCATCTGGCAGTGAATGAAAATTACCTCACATAGCCTGCATAAAAAAAAAAGATGAACAACAATCTGTGTGTGTTTTTGTATATGTTCCAGGTGAGGGATACCACACTGCCAAACCGGTTGTCCACCCTACGCAGCCCTCCTTTCCCCACCTTCTTCACGGAGGAGGAAGGTGACATTGCAGAAGACCTCTACGACGACGACATGTTCGTTCACACGGAGGCATCATTGTCGCTCACCTGACTACACACAGGCGCATGCACGCCCGCCGCTTGTTATTGTCACGCTCCAATAAAAGTGTAACTCGATTAAACCTCTTGTGTTTCCTTCCTCTAAAAAAAAAACCCATGGCGAAGACAAGTGTTGTCGCCGGAGGATCGCCAAACGGAGAGAATGAAAGATATCAGCAAAGGTGACGGCGTGGAAGGGGATGTTTTGCTTTCTTTTACAGAGCTGACTGGAGTGACTAGCAGACGGCTGGAAAATGATATGCCCGCATCGAAGCCATGGAAGTCGGCGGCACAAAGGGAGTTCTAAACCGGGGAAGGACAAAGGGCAAAAGGTGAGCCACGGGGAAGGGTGGAAGCTGACAAAGGTTTGACATTTGCGCTTAAGAGGATAAACGAGGACATTTATGTTACAGCGGGAGGCAGCCGGTGCTTAAGTGCGCCCTCGTGGTTGCGTTTGGCGATATTCAAATGAGTTAAAATCCAGCTGGGACTCTGGTACTTCCTCCTTTGCACTGTGGGGAATTGCACTGTTTTCCCATTTTTTTCAAATGGGAATAAGTGCTCTCCAAATGATGCTTATAGGACAACCGACACCATTTTTTTGTTTCTTAACTGACATCAGAAAAACGTTTTATATCATCTAAAATACCCCAAACATGCAGGCTGATATTTTTAGTCAAATGCAAAACACCAATAAAAATGAGTTAAAGTGTCCCAAAACTACTTCAAAATGACCCCAGAGATGGCGAGTTTCATGAGGTCCCGCCCCCTTGTTCGTGACGTCACGCCAAGACGTCTTGTCTTGCTCGAGAATCAAAACAATGGCTTCAGATTTGGAGAAGATGCTTTCTTGTTACTCATCCAGTTATGAATATGATTCAAATAGTTCTGAAGAGGAAAGCATACATGTTTGCAATCGATTAAAGAAGTCCTTCCGGATCATTTTGAGGCGTCGGCACTCCAATGTGGTGTCCCAGAAAATGCACAAGATGGCGCCCAAGCGCCGTTGGAAATGGGCTGATTTGTCTGCTGGGAATTTGTGTCAACTAGTATCAAATAGTAGTCTTGGAGGAGGCAGCATTGTTAGGGTTTTGTTTTTCCAATAAAGCACTAGTCAGACCTCTAGCAATGTTTTCCCTTCCATGAGGAGGCAGCATTTGCCTTTTGTACAGCCGCCCCCATATAACTCCAGACTCATATAGCTTAGGAATTAACTCATTGAATGCCATTCACGAATTTATTCAGGAATTGAAAACATGACAGAGCGCGGGCGGTCCTGGTCCCCATTAACCATGAAAAACGAGGGATTGTTGTATTTGATGTATGTTTTATGTGACAGTAGACAGCCACTAAGTAAAGTCGGAAAGCGATGGTGACTGTTTTATGATGCTTTGGTCATGAAATAAAAAGGATGCACGCGACTGGATGAGACCCCACCAGATAGAAAATACAAAAACAGATTAAAACAGAGATACAGTGTCAAGTGGGTCCCGCAGTTGATGGCTCCAAAAGGCAGCAGGCGGCACTTTGAAATGCTAATGTTGTCATTTGAACATCCTGTTAGGTACATCGTGTAATCAGGCTCTTGTTCGCTGTCCTCCGCGCTTTATCGGCACCCC